>NW_022196905.1:81794061-81859371 GCF_008632895.1 Mastomys coucha
AAATGCAGGGAGAGGAGATCTCACCAGCCTAAATGCAGGGAGAGGTGATCTAGCCATTCTAAATGCAGCGAGAGGTGATCTAGCCATTCCAAATGCAGGGACAAAGAGGTGACAGGCATGACTGAGGTGGTGGAGACTACTACCTTGATGTAGGATTTATAAAAATAGCTTGAACTCAGCTATAAGATGTATATTATCAAGACAATACTTACACTGTTGTATCATAATCCTGGAAAGTGTTATTGAAAGCTACCTCCCCGGGTGCCATGGAGCAACTCGTTCACTGAATGATGGGAAGGGAGCTGAGTGAATTATTATTATTAATGAGCTTACTAGATGTTTAAGGTTTCACTAGCACCCTGTCTACTGAGCCTTATCTCTGTTGTCTAAGGCAAACAAGGACAACGATGCACCAGCCACACAATTTCCTCAGAGGCATTGAGCTAAGTAAACAAAATTCTACACTCACTGAACACAGCATATGGGATACCTGAATAAGCTTCATGAACATAAACTGTGTATTATTTAAAAAAATATCCCCAAATTAGTGAAATGCCCACTAAACAGCCAGAAAGATGGAGGAGGGTAGTCGTTTCTGATGGATTTCTTTTTCTGACCCTTTGGGTTTTTTTTTAATAATTTATACATTATTTTTAACTTATATATTTCTATTTCAAAACTAGAACTCTACTAACAAATGCGGAGATTAGCCCTCCAGCCTTTACAAGATAGCAGCAAACAGGGATTGCAAGCAAGTGCACAGACCCCAGCAGGCCCCACTGCAGTGACCTGGCTTTCCAGATCTTAACATTCTCATTTTGTTCTCTTGGATGGACAATTTTGTATTCTAATATAACTGTCTTAATTGTGTACACAGAAAATAATAGAAAATATTAGATGTAATGTGCTCCATATTCTCAGAGGTAAAAACAAAACAAAACAAAAAACCAAACCCATTTATAATCTCATGTACAGAAGATTTGGTGGAATGAACTTGAAAGTGATGGTACTGAATGTTTTCATTCACTAAAATGAAACATTACTTTAGTAAATAAAGAAAATAGCAAAAAAAGAAACATTACTTTAAAAAGGAAACACATATAAATTATTATATTTGTATCCTTTAGCTTAACCTAGTTTCTATTGCCTCTTAATAAGCTTATAAATAGTTTAATTAGACAAATATTGGAAATTCATATGCACCTGACCTTTCTCCTATGAAGTAGTCAATAGTTTTACAGTTTTATAGCTGCAAGTAGATTCTTCTAGATTCCAAGTTTATCCAAAGATTTAGATGATTATCATTGCCCAAAATTTCAAAGCTTTAAACAAATTCAACACAACTTGGTCATTATCATCACAAACTCATTCTAACACATTTGGTAACTATGACCATGTCTGTGTTTTAAGGCATGTATGACATGTGGATATATATATATATATCCTGATGACCTTGTCAACACATAAAATACGTTCCCATATGTTTTATATAACTCATGTGTGAGGTGGTATAGGAAAGAGAAGTCAGAGGTAAATAAGGGTTCAGATAAGTCACAAGAGTTTATCTCTCATATGAGAAACTACACATTTAAGGAGAACTACTCAAAACTTGTAGCTAGACACCATCAGTCTCAAGGACGTTTGCTCATTGTGGTGTGAATCCTAAAATCCACTTAGTGTCTTGGCCTTATGAAGAAGTAAGATTTATCTTCTAAATTTTACCTGTCACTTCATCTAGCATTCCCTGCCCTCCTCACAGTCAGCGTGCTATCCCTAAACACCATGATACCTTTAAAGACTTAACTGTTGACAGCTCCTAGTGATAGTGAAGACTCCCAAAACAAAATAGATCCTGGTGAGAGTGCATGATAATGCCTTGCTGGGCTGCATGTCTATTTCACCACTGGGGTGCCTGTAGCACTGCCCACACGCTGTGCAGGAGAGACAGAACAATCCATAATGGGGGTCCTCAGTCCGTGTTTTCCTAGGTGGGAAACAGCAGAGTCTGGGATGATTGCTGTAGTTCCCAGTCTCCTATCCAGATGCCCCTGGCATATTGCTGGGAGTTGGGAACATGGGTCCCAGGTCTGTGCTCCCCCTCAGGGCATCCTCATGGTCAGTCAGGAAGAAAAAGGTAGAGTCTGGGACAGACAGAACCTGGTTTGATCAAGTGCTGATAGTACAGAGGAGCTGGGAGAGAGAAGGTGGGTCTCCAGGAGATTAGGCATGGCCTCTCCCCACCCTTTTTCCTATCACAATCCCTTGGCCATCCTTGATAAAGAGACAGTCCTTGCTTGCTCAAACTGTTTTATTTGATGGTGGATGTAAATGCATATACCTTACTTAGGGTGACCCAGGGATTAAAGACCTTATGTCAGAAGGAATGCCCAAAAAGGGAAGCTCATTGGCTGAATATGCTGGGCCTATCTAGATACCTCATTAGCATGGAGAACTCTAGGTTTTTGCTATGTGACTTTCCTCTGATAGAGGCAGAATGTGGGGGGCTTACAATCCTCTGGGATGAGGTCAGAAAAGGAGAAACCCTGTTAACAAGGTAGTCTTCCATTTTGTGCTGAGCTCAGAGGCTATCTGGTCATGGTAGATTTTAATCTTAATTTAGCAGAATGTTCTCACAATGCCTCTTGCTGAAGAAAAGAATTTGAACCTGGTGAGAGGGAATAAAAGGTTTGGCACAGGAAACACAGGAAGCTGACTTTCGGTGAGGTTTCAGGGACAGATCTATCTAGGGCATGCTAAGATACTTGTTATTTGTTCCAGAACAACCTTCCCAAGCTAGAGGCTTCCACCAGGACCTACCCTGCTTGCAACCACCCACAGACCCCTTCTTTGTTACTTCTACTACCCAACTCAGTACCCAGACTTCCCAACCTGAGGTAAACTAGGCATAGACCACAATGCTATACATGACGGAGCAGATGTAGAAGACATTTTAGAAGGGAAAACCAGAGGCCAAGGGAGCTGATCAAATATGCATACAAGTTTCAGACAGATGACAACAGAAAGAAAAATGGCATGACCATTACTCTGTGAAACGGAGACTTGCAAGGAACACAGAACACAGGACTCAGGCTCCAGGAAAGGTGGGAGCTGTGCTTTGAGAACAGCTGAAGTACAGCTGTTGACAGAGCTAAGATGCCCAGGAGACACTTTGGTATAGACTTGAAGGTGTATACACAGACAAAGAACTAACTTTGTGAGGGATCATTTGAGACAGAGGAGCCAGGCAAAGCAACTGGGCAAGTGGAGCCAGAGTAGCCTTCCCTGGATTGTGATATAGTCTCTTTTTGACTCATAAATTATATAAAATGTAAGCTATAATAACCAAATCAAGGTGCAGTTATAATGTTTGTTGTAGCAACTTTATACATTTTCAGGAGAATGAGCTCATTTGGTTCCATTCTAGACATGAACTAGATTTGCACTCAATCCATGGTGTATGCCAGGAAGTAAGAGAATTTAATAGGAGATAAACCTTATGGCTTACGAATAGAATGCTTCAAATTCACACTGTCTGAGGCCAAATCCCAAACTCCTTTTTATGAAATGCTGTGGAGAATTTGGAAAAAATCATATGAAAGCCAAATCCCCACACCAATCCAAAAGCCCTATGTTACTTTTGACTGACTCCCTTCTGCCATAAAACATCCTCATCCAGAGGTTTCTCTCTTTCCAGGCAAAGCCCATGACTTCTGAAACTCAGGCTCCATGCTCTGTGCTAGAGACATAAAGGCATCCTGCCAGAGTTTGTGCTGCTATTTAAACACCATATAACCTCTGAGATGTCTGAACAACAACCTCAAGCCCAGTAGCCTATGGTTTAGATAGATCTGCAGAAGCAAGAGGGAGGGGCCACATCTGAGTATTCTCAGCCTGTCCAGTAACATGACCCAGAGAGAAGATGGCTCAAAACGTAAGAGAACCCAGTCAGAACTCTGGGGAATGTTGTGTTCCAACAGCAGTCCTTGAGGAACTCAGGAGGCAGGGAGATGGTCTGTGATAGACCAACTTGAGTGCCAGAGACCAATGAAAAACACAGAGGAGAGTTTTGTTTGTCTGCCATCAAAATTTCAAGTTATGTAAACTGTTCCTCTCAGGGATGTAAACAGCCAGGTCCCCTTTTCTGCATGTCAAGGAAAGTATGACACCCTTAAAAAGGATTTAGTGAGATTGAACTTGGGCAGAATGTTTCAATACATGATGTATCACAGGCAAGGTGAGATGCCTTGATGTTTATAGTCTACCAAGTTGTATTTAAAGATAAATGAAGCCTGCATGGTCTATTCTCTCTCTGCCCACAGGCATCTTGTCCTGTGCTCTTAGGCATAGAAGACCATGGAGTCATAACTGTGGTTGTAAAATAATCAAACTAAATAGTCAGAGCTCTTGATCATCCTGAAGACTTTTTTCTGTGGAAAAATATATAGTTGTGATTTTTTTCCCTTGAGTTTTTAAGGTGGGACCAGCTGGGAGGCTCAGGCCTCACAAGTGGCAGGGCAGCAGGGACAGGATCCTCTCAACCTCCATCTACACCTAGGAGTGAAGGCAGTGGATCTGCAGCCCTCTCTACCCTTTTCCTGCAAACAGAGAGCCTGCCTTCAGGGAGAGCTTTAACCCAGGGACTTGGGTGAGATCCTTCATTCTCTCTCTGGTAACTTTCTAAGGTAGGACCAGCGAGGAGACACAGGCCTCACAAGTGGCAAAGCAGCCTCGACAACATCCTTCCAACCTCCTTCCACACCTAGGAGGGACAACAGATCCACAGCACTCTCTGTACCATTCCCATAAGTGGAGATCCTTTCTACAGGGTGTGCTCTGACCCCAGGACTCAGGACAGACAACTTATCCACAGCCATCTGCACCCAGGTTTTACCAGAGGAAAGCTGATCTCTCAGAAGTGCTGACACAAGCTTACAAAGCCACAGGAGGAAGAAGCTCTAGTCAGAGACATCAAGAACATCTAACACCAGAGATCAACAGATGGTGAAGGGCAAACACAAGAATCTTACCAACAGAAACCAAGACGACTTGGCTTCATAAAAATCTAGAACTCCTACCAGAACAAGTATTAGATATCCCAAAATGCCAGAAAAGCAAGATTTGGATCTAAAATCATATCTCATGATGGTGCTAGAGGAATTTAAGAAGAACAAGAATAACTCCCTTAAAGAAATACAGGAGAACACAGGTAAAGAGGTACAAGCCCTTAAAGAGGAAACAAAAATCCCTTAAGGAATTATAGGAAGCACAAACAAACAGGTGAAGGAATTGAGCAAAACCATCCAGGAACTAAAAATGGAAGAAGAAAACATTACAAAATCACAAAGAGAGACAACTCTGGAGTTAGAAATCTTAGGAAAGAAGTCAGGAAACATAGATGCAAGAATCACCAACAGAATACAAGAGATAGAAGAGAGAATCTCAGGTGAAGAAGACACCATAGACAACATTGACACAACAGTCAAAGAAAATGCAAAATGCAAAAAGTTCCTGACCCAAAATGTCCAGGAAATCCAGGACACAATGAGAAGACAAAACCTAAGGATAATAGGAATAGAAGAGAGTGAAGACCTTCAACTTAAAGGGCCAGTAAATATCTTCAACAAAATTATAGAAAACTTCCCTAACCTAAAGAAAGAGATGCCCATCCACATACAAGAAGCCTACAGAACTCAAATAGACTGGATCAGAAAAGAATTCCTCCCGCCACATATTAGTCAAAACACCAAATGCACAAAACAAAGAAAAAATACTAAAAGCAGTAAGGGAAAAAGGTCAAGTAACATATAAAGGCAGGCCTATCAGAATTACACCAGACTTCTCACCAGAGACTATGAAAGCTAGAAGATCCTGGACAGATGTCATACAGAATCTAAGAGGACACAAATGCCAACCCAGACTACTATACCCAGCAAAACTCTCAATTACTATAGATGGAGAAACCAAAGTATTCCATGACAAAACCAAATTCACATAATATCTTTCCACAAATCCAGCCCTTCAAAGGATAATAAATGGAAAACTCCAACACAAGGAGGGGAACTACCTCTCTCAAAATGCAAAAATGTATGTAATCTTCCAACAAAACTAAAAGAAGATAGCCACATGAACAGAATTCCAACTCTAACAACAAAAGTAACAGGAAGCAACAATTACTTCTTAATATCTATTAATATCAATGGACTCAACTCCCCAATAAAAAGACATAGACTATCAGACTGGGTACATAAACAGTACCCAACATTTTGTTGCACACAGGAAACCCACCTCAGTGACAAAGACAGACACTACCTCAGAATAAAATGTTAGAAAACAATCCTCCAAGACAATGGTCCCAAGAAAAAAGCTGGAGTAGCCATTCTAATACTGAATAAAATCGACTTTCACCCTATAGTGATCAAAAAAGATATAGAGGGACACTTCATATTCATCAAAGGTATGATCTACCACGATGAACTCTCAATTCTGAACCTCTATGCTCCAAATCAAAGGGCATCTACATTCATAAAAGAAACTTTACTAAAGCTCAAAGCACACATTGCACCACACACAATAATAGTAGGAGATTTCAATAACTCACTCTCTGCAATGGACAGATCATGGAAACAGAAACTAAACAAGGACACAGTGAGACTAATAGAAGTTATGAAACAGATGGATTTAACAGATATCTATAAAACTTTTTATCCTAAAACAAAAGCATATATCTTCTTCTCAGGACCTCATGGTATCTTCTCCAAAATTGACCATACAATTGCACACAAATCAGGCCTCAACAGATACAAGAAGACTGAAATAATTCCTTGTATCCTATCATATCACCACGGACTAAAGCTGCTCCTCAAAACAACATAAACAATAGAATTCCCACACACATGTGGAAGCTTAATTAACACTCTACGCAATGATAATTTGGTCAAGGAAGAAATAAGAAAGAAATTAAAGACTTTCTTGAGTTTAATGAAAATAAAGCCACAACATACCCAAACTTATGGGACACAATGAAAGCAGTCCTAAGAGGAAAACTAATAGCTTAGGTGCCTCCAAAAAGAAACTGGAGAGAGCATACACCAGCAACTTGACAGCATATCTGAAAGCTCTAGAACAAAAAGAAGCAAATTCACCCAAGAGGAGTCAAAGGCAGGAAATAATCAAACTCAGGGCTGAAATCAACCAAATGGAAACAAAAAGAACTATACAAAGAATCAACCAAACCAGGAGCTGGTTCTTTGAGAAAATCAAAAAAATAGATAAACCCTTAGCCAGGATAACTAGAGGGCACAGAAACAGTATCCTAGTTAACAAGATCAGAAATGAAAAGGAGACATAACAACAGACACTGAGGAAATCCAAAAAAATCATGAGATCCTACTACAAAAGCCTATCCTCAACAAAACTGGAAAACCTGGATGAAATGGACAATTTTCTAGACAGATAACAGGTACCAAAGTTAAATCAAGACCAGATCAATGATCTAAACAGTCCCATATCTGCTCATGAAATAGAAACAGTTATTAATAGTCTCCCAACCAAAAAAAAAGCCCAAGAAGATGGGTTTATTGCAGAGTTTTATCAAACCTTCAAAGAAGACCAAATACCAGTACTCCTCAAATTATTCCACCAAATTGAAACAGAAGCTACTCTACCCAATTCGTTATATGAAGCCACAATTACTCTTATACCTAAACCACACAAAGACCTAATGAAGAAAGAAAACTTCAAACCAATTTCACTTATGAATATCGATGCAAAAATACTCAATAAAATTCTTGCAAACCGAATCAAAGAACACATCAAAACAATCATCCACCATGATCAAGTAGGCTTCATCCCAGGGTTGCAGGGATGGTTCTATATATGGAAATCCATCAACGTAATTCACTACATAAACAAACTCAAGGAAAAAACCATATGATCATCTCATTAGATGCTGAGAAAGCATTTGACAAAATCCATCATCCGTTCATGATAAAAGTCTTGGAAAGATCAGGAATTCAAGGCCCATTCTTAAACATAGTAAAAGCAATATACAGAAAACCAGTAGCCAACATCAAACTAAATGGAGAGAAACTTGAAGTAATCCCACTAGACTAGATAAGGCTGCCCACTCTCTCCTTACCTATTCAAAATTGTACTTGGAGTCCTAGCCAGCCAGAGCAATTAGACAACAAAAGCAGATCAAAGGGATACGAATTGGAAAGGAAGAAGTCAAATTATCACTATTTGCTGATGATATGATAATATTCTTAAGTGACCCCAACATTTCCCCAGAGAGCTCCTAAACCTGATAAACAACTTCAGCAAAGTAGCTGGATATAAAATTAACTCAAGCAATTCAGAGGCCTCCCTCTACAAAAAGGATAAACAGGCAGAGAAAGAAATTAGGGAAACAACACCCTTCACAATTGTTACAAATAATATAAAATACCTTGGTATAACTCTAACTAAGCAAGGAAAAGATCTGTTTGACAAGAACACTGAAGAAGGAAATTGAAGAAGATCTCAGAAGATGGAACGATCTCCCATGCTCGTGGATTGGCAGGATTAATATAGGAAAAATGGCCATCTTGCCAAAGGCAATCTACAGATTCGATGCAATCCCCATCAAAATTCCAACTCAATCCTTCACAGACTTAGAAAGAGCAATTTGCAAATTCATCTGGAATAACAAAAAACCCAGGATAGCCAAAACTATTCTCAACAACAAAGGAACCTCTGGTGGAATCACCATCCCGGACCTTAAACTGTACTATAGAGCAATTGTGATTAAAAAAAAAAAAAAAAACCTGCATGGTATTGGTACAGTGTCAGGCATGTAGAACAATGGAACAGAATTGAAGACCCAGAAATGAACCCACACTCCTATGGTCACTTGATCTTTGACAAAGGAGCTAAAACCATAAAGTGGAAAAAAGACAGCATTTTCAACAAGTGGTGCTGGCTCAACTGGGGATTAGAATGTAGAAGAATGCAAATTGATCCATTCCTATCTCTGTGTACAAAGCTCAAGTCCAGGTGGATCAGGGACCTCCCCATCAAACTGGATACACTGAAACTAATAGAAAAGAAAGTGGGGAAGAGCCTCGAGCACATAGGCACAGGGAAAAATTTTCTGAATAGAACACCAATAACTTATGCTCTTAGATCAAGAATGGACAAATGGAACCTCATAAAGTTGCAAAGCTTCTGTAAGGCAAAAGACACTGTCAATAGGACAAAATGGCAACCAACAAATTGGGAAAAGATCTCTACCAATCCTATATCTGATAGAGGGCTTGTACCCAAGGTATACAAAGAACTCAAGAAGTTAGATTCTAGAGAACCAGGTAACCCTATTACAAATGGGGTACAGAGCTAAACAAAGAATTCTCAACTGATGAATACCGAATGGCTGAGAAGCACCTAAAGAAACGTTCAACATCCTTAGTCATCAGGGAAATGCAAATCAAAACAACCTTGTGATTCCACCTCACATCAGTCAGAATGGCTAAGATAAAAAACGCAGATGACAGCAGATGCTGGAGAGGTTGTGGAGAAAGAGGAACACTCCTTCATTGCAGGTGGGATTGCAAGCTGGTACAACCACTCTGGAAATCAGTTTGGTGTTTCCTCTGGAAATTGGACATAATTCTACTAGAGGACCCAGCTATACCACTCCTGGACATATACCCAGAAGATGCTCCAACATGTAATAAAGGCACTTGGTCCACCATATTCATAGCAGCCTTATTTATAATAGCCAGAAACTGGAAACAACCCAGATGTCCCTCAACAGAGGAGTGGATACAGAAATTGTGGTACATCTATACAATGGAGTACTACTCAGCTTTAAAAACAATGAATTTATGAAATTCTTAGGGAAATGGATGGATCTGGAGAAAATCATCCTGAGTGAGGTAACCCAATCACAAAAGAACACACATGGTATGCACTTTCTGATAAGTGGTTATTAACCCAGAATTTCAGAATACTTGAAGTACAATCCACAAACCACAAGAAACTCAAGAAGAAGGAAGACCAAAATGTGGACACTTCATTCCTTCTTAAAAGGGGGAATAAAATACCCATGGGAAGGAGTTGCAGAGACTAACTATGGAGCAGAGACTGAAGGAAGGGCACTCCAGCCTGATATAGCTATCTCCTGAGAGGCTCTGACAGTATCTGACTAACACAGATGTAGAGGCTCACAACCATCCATTGAACTGAGTACAGGTTCCCCAATGAAGGAGTTAAAGAAAGGACTGAAGGAGCTGAAGGATTTGCAGCCCCTTGGGACGAACAATAATATGAACTAACTAGCACCCTCAGAGCTCCCAGGGACTAAACCACCAACCAAGGAGTATGCATAGTGGGACTGATGGCTCTGGCAGCATGTGTAGAGGATGCAAGTCGGTCATCAACGGGAGGAGAGGCTCTTGGTCCTGTGAAGGTTCTGTGCCCCTATAAAGGGGAATGCCAGGGCCAGTAAGCAGGAGAGGGTAGGGTGGTGAGCAGAGGGAGGAGGAAGGGAACAGGGGTTTGTTCTTGTTGTTTTGGGTTTTTTTTTTTTTTTTGGAGGGGAATCTGGGAAAGGAGAAATCATATGACATGTAAATAAAGAAAATATCTAATAAAAAATAAAGTATAAATATATATAGTTGCAAAACATGTAATGCCTGTGAGATATGGTAATTTTTCTCTGGGTTATCAATGTTTATCTTGCCTAAGGGCTGTGCTTAACTAGGGTACCAATCATTCAGTCCTAGATCAGAGCTCTGATCTCTGTCAATGAAATGGAAAGCACATGTAGTCATACCCTTATCTTTTACTGCTGAGAATTTTTTTTCCACCTTGAACTATTATGAGCCTTTTTCTATATGGTATTCAAGCAGAGTGTTCAAGAACTGTTCTCTGTGTAGACACATGTGTTATGTTAGCATATCTATTCCTTAGCAGTGACAATAGAATGGTCTCCTTTCACCTTGGGGAGTAAGCAGTCTGTCTGAAACGGAACTGACTAGAAAATACTAACTTCTCAAGGCAGCAGTATTAATACAAGGTTGGTGAGTGCTGTCTGGAGCACAGTTTTGCTCACTTCAGACTTATCAGGGTGGAGCTAACTGTTGAGGTAATTCCTATGTGAAGTGACTGATAAGATTGCAGTGATGTGTCGCATCTTTGTTCTGGAAATCCAGGGATCGCAGGCTCAAGTTAGTGAATTATGTTTTCTTTGTGTCATAAACAATATAATGGGTCTTTAAAAGTTCACCTTCAGTTCTGGCTGAAATAATTCAAAGCACCTGGGAGGATTGTTTTAGTTGGTGATGTCTGTGTGTACTGAATGGCTTCTCTAACTTTCTTGATTGTTAGTAGCTTCAACAGTCCTTTTGTTCTATCATTTCTTTAGCAGGTGGTATTCTCTGGCTTCTTTATCCATCTTCTATTGATTTTTTTTCTTACATAACTTAAATTTAAAAGGCTTCTTCATAAGAAAAATACAAGTGTGTTTAGAAGAATGATTTTGCTGCTGACTGCAAAGTATATGGATGAAATAAATGTATGGGAACTCATGCTGACAGTACTGAGGCACTGTCAGCCACGTTCCCAGGAATAATGCTTGCTGGCCACTTAGTCTGGCCATTGTCTGAAAAGGGCAGATGGAAAGAAGCAGCTAAAAATCTTCAAAATCAATAACTGGAGAGTGCTTATATTGAGTTTGTTATATCAACTTTTAAAGTCATTTTTCTTGAGATTTCCCAAACCATCTTGCTTACCCACAACGAGACTGACCAATTCTGATTCTGAAGCAGCCAGACATCGGAGGACTGCTGTGGTTCAATTGTACAGTGAAGCTGAGGAGGACTATATAGACAGTGTTGGATGTCCACTGGGAGGCGCTATGGGTTAGGCCCTGTGCTGATGACTTGGATTTCATTGTAATGTCAGAGCTCTGCAGTCCACCTTATTGCCGAAGAAACTGAAAGTCAGAGAAGTCACCTGAGGCTGTGGATGTGGGTGGGTATGAGGCAGCAGGTAGAGGCTCACCTCAGTTCTGCCTACTTCACCCTTCAAATTAGCATCTGTACTCCAGTCTTTCTTTGCATAGTAAAAAGGCATCCAATCGCTGTGGTGTTCTGTTCCTCCCATGTTCCATCACAATGTGAGCCCCACCACCACCATCCCCACAACCCTCAGGTATTCATGTTATGTAGCTGCAGAGCATCTCAGCTACTCTGAGATTTCACGTGGGGTAGGGGGTAGGGGGTGAGAGAGGAAGCTCTCATTTCTTCATTATATCATCAGCCTTATTGTTCCTCTCTTCCGTAGTTCTAAGGGAAAGAGTTAAAAAAAAAAATCCACCTCCCAAGGCTTCTTAGCATCTTTAAAACTGAGGTTTATCATGAGGGTTTATCAAGAGCCTTTCTGTAGTATCTTCAGTGAAAGGTTGTTTCACTTGATTGGAGGAAAAGATACATTCCCACAAGCACAGAGGAAACTAGCAAGGAAGTCAAGGCCAGGCCACCTCTCCTCTTTCACGGTTTTTATTGCTATGTGTTCCCAATACAATAAACAGCATCAGTAGTGTACACCTTGACAAAAAGGGACTTTCAGCTTAGTAGAAAAAAAGCGCATGGGTAGAAAGTGGAAGGAATATATACATCTTACGGGAGGGAGGTGTCTGTGTGGTGACCATCTTCAGATTCCCTGTGGACCAGAAGTGTGTACACCCAAGCAAACTAGAGAGAATTTCATTCTGGTGAAGTTTTCAAGAGAGAACTTTTTAAGGCTCAGGGATGATTTAACTATCAGGAAGTCACCTAACTCGACATTTCAGATTCTTGCATGAAGTAGCAGCAATTGTTTCGAGAGGTATTGAGTCATAGCTTAGGCTGTTCGTTTATGATGGTTATAACACACAAGGCCTTCCCAGTCTGTGCTTTGCAAGGATAATGCACCTCTACTTTAGTCTGCGCAATGGATTTCTAGACATGTTTAGAAAATTACTTCAAAAGCAGGCTCACAATACTTTCGTCTTTAAGTGCAATTCAGGAAGTACTCATTACATACTTAAAATATGTTTTGTTGGGGGCAGAGTCTTGCTACATGGCCCAGGCTGGCTGCACACTCACAGTAATCCTCCTGCCTCAGCTACTGAATGTTGGGATGGCAGGTGTGCACCATCTCACCCAGCCTTAGAAATGTTTCTAACTCATTATTCATTAAATGGCTATCATTATTCATTAAATGGCTAGCTGATTCCTGACTATTTTATGCATCCTTGAAGGGGACCAAGTCATTAACTCTGTATCGACTACTTTAAAAATGTAAATATTTAACACAAGCTTTGCCTGTAATCCCAGCTTCTTGGGAGGTTGTGGCAAGTGGATCACAAGTTCAAGGCCTGCCTAGGCAATTTAGGCAGATCCTGTATTGAAAATAGAAAAGGGGACAGAGATGTAGCTCAGCAATGGAGTGCTGGCTTAGCATGTGCGAGGCCCTGGATTCAATCAAGTATTGCCAAATTTGTTCCTTTTTTTTTTTTTTTAAAGTAAGAATCTGTTCAATTTTAGTTCTTTGAGTTGGTTGTGTGCTTGGTTTAAATTTGTCCTTTCTGCACAGAACATAGCACACACCTCTAATTATGTCTCTCTAGTTTACTAAAATGTCATTGATATTAGGGTCAATATTAAAGACATAAAAAGACTATCAAGAAAAAAATCAACTCTTAAAATAAATATCTTCAGATCTGTGTCCTATATACAAATACTATACATCTACTCCCTGGAGGGAGCATTTCTGGTTTCGTGTGAGCATGTTGGTCACTAACAGAACTACAAGCCTGGCACTGCAGTCCGATGCATTGTGACTGGGAACATTTAGATATGAACCATGCAGAAAATAAATATCTCAACCATGACGAAGACTCTTCCTTGAACTTGCTTTCAAAGCACTAACATACTCAAGTGTCAGTTCTAGCCTGGTGATACTTTTCTCAGCTATGAAAGAACACACACAACACATCTGTGATGATCACAGTGTATCAAGTACAACTGATAGCACATGGACAGGGCATCACTGATATGCTTCGCATCGCCATAATGTCCTTTGATGTGATGGCAAGAAGGTTGGGCTTTGCCTTGTACAAGCTTAGCCACTGCAGCCTGTGTGCAGAAACACATGGAGACACCGGTCCCGTTCCCTTTGTTGCAAGAAAGGAAGGCAGTAGATTAAATGAGTCACCTGTACATCTGCAGTGCCAACAGATGACAAATGGCAAACCCTCTTTATATTGTCAGTAGCTGTAATCCCAACTTCTTCATCCTACTCTGCTTTGAAATCAACTCACGGAATGTCACATAAGGCAATACTCAATGACAGGCCCCCTAGAACATCCAGAAGTGTAAGATAGTAAACAATCATTTGAGAACATCTTTTAAAATAATACTGATTTCTGCAATATACAGTATTTACACGACAGTTGCAAATTTGCTCATACAGTATTTCTAATATAGATAAATAGGAGTACAAGTCTAAGAATTATTTCCAAAATTTCTCGAAGTGTAAACCACTGGCATTTGTTTGGGTTATTCTTAACTGTAACTTTTAAAAGACAGACAAACGAACAAATCAGCTGATATGCACAATCGGCTCTAGTCTCTTCTCTTCCTTAGAGAGCAGCCCTTTCCAATTCTTTTCCTTTCTTTTGGGGAGAGTTGTTCCTGGCTGTCCCAGAATGGACGGCCACCCTCTTGCCTCAGTTTCCCAACTGCTGGCATTCTAAGGCAGGGGCCACTGAAACGGGGCTCTTTCCCTCTGAAAACAGTCTTTGGCGCTTTCTTCCAATGGATTCTGGTAAACAAGTTGATGTGGAACAGGAGGAAGATGGAAGCAACTAAAAAGTGAACCAGCACTTCCTGTCCTTCCATGTACAGAGGACACGAGTAAACCTTTTGTGGAGAGTTCTGCTTTTTAACAAGTTGTATGCACCATGCAGGGAGGGAGGTGGTCCAGGTTTCCCTTTGACTAGCTCCACTGGTCTGCTTTCTCATCTCTCTGAGGTGGTTGACCTGGTCGGATGTCTCCTGCTAATACTCTTTGCATCTCTCTTTGGGGTTCTTGTCTGGGGAGAAGCACCTACTGAATCACTGATAGCAGGAGAGGGGGCAGCAGCAGCCACGGGGGAAATGGAACGGGGGTGATCAGTCTTTATGGATGAGGAGGGTGGTATTGATACCAGCGTCTTTCTTCCGGCCTGTTGTGCTTTCTTCCGGGGGAAATCAGCACCAGCTCTGCTGCTAGCTCTGAAGGCAGCAGCATCTACATTGGGGTTTGCCATGGGAGAGATGCTACCCAAGGATTTCTTCTCAGCACGGGTCCCTGAGTAGTAAGGGAGGGAGGGTGTAGGCATCACTAGGGACAGAGGGAGGTCGCTAGGGCCAAAGATAGCATCACTATGAATTTCAGCAGCTTCTTGAAGGTATGGTGGTGGCAGGGTACCACTGCGCTTGCTACATGACTCACAGCATAGCTTGTTATACCCTGGTATGGAGCAGTATCTCGCTAGCACCTCCATTTGACAGAAGATGGACTTGTCGCCCAAACATGGCTCATCTGCAAAAACATAAGAAAAAAAAACAACATGCATAAACATGAAAGGATCAAAGAAACAAAAATTATTAACAAATATAAACAGCAGGATGGATACAGTGTAATAGATAGCTATTGTCTTGATTTTTAATCTATTAAGGCAGGACTTTGATGAATTTATCCAGGCTAGCCTCTGTAGGGCTGAGAGTATAAGCATGTCCCACCACACCCGGCTAAAGCAAGCATCTCCGTGTCTACAACACACTTGGCATGATCACTGCTTCACTCTCTCTAAAAGCTGTCAGATCACTGAGGGGGAATGTTGTCTTTGAGACAAAATTGAGATGTGTGTCTGACTGTAGAAGGAGAAAAATTGCATTGTGTTCATGCTGAAGATGGGGAGGAGCATCATTTTTAACTGCAATATTGAAGTTTGTCTTTCTAATAATTTGACTCTACAACGGTTTTTAATACTACAACTAAAATGAGTATTAAACATTACTTCTATAATTAATTAAATCATTATAACGTTTAGCCAAGGAAACAATGACCCCTTTGATTAAAATAGAATTGTCTGGCTTGAAAACAAGTTTCATGTTTATGACCACACATTCTTAGGCTCTTATTAGAAAACAGAACAGCTCTATAAAATGTCAACTCTGTCCTAAGTAACTCCTGTATTTAATATTTAGTTTTATAAAACTGACAGTATTTTATGTTTATGCATATGAGCCAGGATATTTATAGAGACAGATGTGGTCCTGTACCATTTAAAAAGCATAGAACTATGGCACCTATAGGCCATCCATCGTTACGTAGGAACACACTACAGGCTAACAAATCTGTCCCATAATGCCAAAGAACTTTTGAGAGTTTTTTTTTAAGAGGCTCAGTTGGCGATGTTGACAGCAGGCTACTTTGTTTCACCTGTCATTCCAAGTTCACATCCCAAGCTGACAGTCATACTGTCTTGACATGTATAGGCCTACTGCAGTATATGAAGTTCGAACACCTTACGCTTGCTAAAGTTAAGCTAGGTGGTATTATTGGTGACTGAGGATTTGTGAGATTTTATTTTATTTTATTTTAACTCCAGCACAGTGTGTAGTTCACAGTTCAGTTTCAAGTAATTTTTTAAATTTATTTTTTTTAATTTATTTACATTTCAAGTATTATACCCTTACCTGGTTTTCCCCCTTCCTGGAAGCCCCCACTCCATCCCCCTCCCCCTGCTTCTATGAGGGCATTCCTCCACCCATCCACCCACTCCTACCTCCCCATCCTCAATTTCCCTACACTGGGGCATCTATTGAGCCTTCACAGGACCAAGGACCTCTCCTCCCATTGATGCCTGACAAGGCCATCCTCTGCTACATATGCAGCTGGAGCCATGTGTACTCCTTTGTTGATGGCTTAGTCCCTGGGAGCTCTGGGGGGATCTGGTTGGTTGATATTGTTAGATTTTTAACCTTGACAGACCAGTTCTTTGCTTGTAACTATATTTCCTATGTGTCTATCTAAAACTAAGCAAAGTGCCCTGACTACGACTGGGGCTGTAGCCTCTGCTGAGGGAATCTGTCTCACAGACATTCTTTTGCCTGCTACTGATGGGAGGATGGGCCCAGAAACATCCTCTGTGCATCAGAGAAGGGATGAGATGGAACTCTTGTCCAAATGTGCACACCTAGCCACTGCAGAGTGACTGAGCGCCCAAGTCTCATTAGGTCAAGAGTATGCTTCTGTATGGAGGAGTGAAAGACACTGAGGACAACCTGCATGATAATTTTGTAGGCATAGATGAGCAGGCCATAAAGACAATTGAGTATTATAAACAAATATAATCATACAACAGAATCAATCATTAAAGTAATGGAAACTTTATAGCCTTCTCATACCACACCTGTGCCATAGGAACTGTGGGAAAGGAACTTTATGTTGGACCTCAAAAGTTCATCTGATTGATTCTAGTTTGTGACTGAGGGCTATCCTACCTGTTTGGCTGAAATAGCATAGAAACTTGTGATGTCAGAACTCCCCAAATTGGCTTTAGACTTCTAACTCAGGGCAGTAATGCTCATGAGAGAAACATGGGCACACTAACACAGTCATGCTGTCGCACTGGCACATTGATTTTACAGTGTCTAACCCACTACCACCAAAAAAGGGGCAAGCAGGTCTGTGCAGCCAGGCAGCCAGACATACATATTCGAGCTGGTAAAATCAACAGAGTTTACCTAGAAAGTGTTCAGCGATGACAGTAATAACTACATGTGGGCAAATTCATACAGCAACAGGAAGTTTTAAAGCGTCTAATTGGGTATAGTTTTTTGTTTTGTTTGAGTTTCTATATTGAAAATCACTTTCCAAAGGAAACAGCTAAATAAAGAAGTCCTATGTCTCCCCCTGGTGGCCATGTTGGATCTTATCATTTCTTGTTTTGATTTAAAAGGTTAGTTTTATTTTAAAATTACTATAATTATTATAGAAGAAAAATAAAATGCAGTCATATTAATAGTTATAGAAAATATTCAACATTAATTAGTGATAAAAATAAAAGTATTAACAAATTAGGACTACAATGGACCCAATGTAGTAATCAATATCCATAAAAGAATCTATGACAAATATTAACTAATGGTGAAACTTTTTGAAACATTTCACTTTTATTTATTATTTTTCATCTTATTCTTTTTTTACTTTTTTATTATTTAAAACAGCTTTTGAATTTAAGTATATTTTTGATCATAATCTTCCCCTTCCCCAAGTCCTTCCAGAATCTCACCCCCAATGCAACTTTAAGTTCTTCCTCAAAAAAGAAAAGAAAAGAACACAATACAACAACAAAAAACCCAAACCAAGAAAACAAATCAACCTCCCTACAAACAAACTAAAGCAAAGAATCCACCAAGTGTAACCAAATAAAAGTACACAGGCGTATACACACGTACACTACCGCCACCACCACCACCAACACAACTGTGGACTCTATTATATAGTTCAGCCAACCACTCCTGAACATGAGGCCTGTCCTTGAGTAGTTCACCACTTTTCCCTCTTTCAGCATGTATAAATAACAGGCGATTCATTAGTTAACCTTTACCCTAGTGTGTTGTGGTTTGGTCTAATGCTTGTATTATGTTAATTGGGTCCCCAAACTTGCAAGAGAATCCACAGGTAAGATGCTGAGGGTCCCTGCCCCAAGTTGGTTTTGATTGGTAAATAAAGTTCCTGATGGCCAATGGCTGGGCCAAAAGAGAGAGAGATGAGACTTTTGGGATTCGCAGAAAGGGAAGCGAGGGGGGAGGAAGGATATAGCAATGCCTAGGAGGAAGAAGAATACAGCAGGCCTGAGAGGTGCAGAAGAGAGAGCATGGCCATCATGTAAGAGTCAGAGATCGTGGCCCAGGAGGGCTGCGGATCTGGCTCCAGGGCAGCCAAGGTGGAATCTAGGTTTTAGTAGGTGATGAGCTAGGGAAGTACATCAGCCACATGGAGGTTAGGAAGTGGCCCAGCCATTGAGCTGTTTAAAGTATATAAAGATATAAGGTTCTCTCTCTCTCTCTCTCTCTCTCTGTGTGTGTGTGTGTGTGTGTGTGTGTGTGTGTGTGTGTGTGTGTGTGTTTCATTCAGGAACCAAGAACACTGGGGTGGGTATCAAGGTAAGTGCCACTGCCACTGCCACCACTGTGCTGATTTGAGTAGAGTTCGTTGGGTTCTACTACACTAGTGGCTAATCCATTCACTTATTCATCCATTTAAGAATATATGTAACAAAATAATGTGTAGTGATATGAAACAAAAACTACCCCATACATTGGACAAGACAACTTACATTGAAGGAATAAAAGCCCAAGAGAAGGGATATGAGGTGAACTGGCTGTGACAGGCCATCCCACTGATCACCAAGGTTAATGTGGCTGATCTGGTTAGCTAGGCAGGTGTCCCCCTTCCTCCCTTACCACTCCACATGGTGAACCCCTTCCATAGCTGCACTCTTGGTCAAAGAGGATGACCTTCCCAAGCAGAGGAGGAGTGGTCTTTGGTCATGTGCTCCCCTGCTAGAACCCTCCAAATGTGCTCTTGAGGTTTTGCCATTTTAAATATAGTTGTTTACAATACTTAAAGATTGGAAGCCCAAAATGCCCAGAATACAAAGCTATTTGAAGAAGTTGCCAAGTTTTTTACAGAAAAAGGGGGGGAGGGCAGAGAACATCAGAGGTTAATATTACTCATGGATTTAGATGCAGAGAAAAAAAATCCTTTTAGTCTTGAGTTTTACCAGAGGGCACACCAATGAGGGCAAGAAGAGAGGTGCAGCAGTAAGGAGATAAGCAGATGGCAGGTGTCTTTCCTCATTGCTACCTGCCTTATCCTGTGCAGCAGGGTCTCTGCCTCCCCTGAGCTATGACTACAGGTATGTGCCACCATCAGGAATGCCCAAGGCCTGCACTCAGCTCCGCATACTCCTACAGCAAGCATGTTACCCGCTGAGTCCATTCCCCAGTTCAGATTTTAAATAAATAAACAAACATTCTACTTTCAAAATACAACTAGTTGGGTCACTGAGGCAACTGCTTGATTTTTGCATATGTACAAGGTGTGTGTTTTGAAGTCAGAAGACACCTTAAGTACAAGGTGTCTATTTTGGAATCACACTTTATATATATGGGCAGTTATTTAGAAAGGATCTTAAGGTTGAGTCTCATTTACTTCCATCTGCCTAAATAATTTTAATAAAGTATTTCGAAGCCTGCTGTAACCATCTAACTACAATTCTGCAAGATTATAAATCATAGAGAAACCAATGGTTGTCCCCAACAGAAACTCACATTGAAAGAAGCTACACATGTTTGAAACAGCCTCACTCACTCTCCCCAATGGACTTCTTTTGGTAACTCAGTGATGCTGGCCCTATTTCAAACAGCATTCTCAGACTATTATTTCCAAAGGTGTCTTCATTTGACTATTTCTTGGTAAGCAAATGCAGATTCCAGACCTCATGCTGAAAGGAATTTCTGCTCTCTGAGGTTCAACAATATCACAATGTTAAGTACAATTAGTGATGCTCTTACCATTACAGGGAGGCAGCTGGCAGGCTCTGACAGACTCGGGCTTTTCACCATCACAGTGGTCTCCAGTCCTACAGAGAACCTGTCTCACCTCTGTTCCCTCACCGCAGGTCACTGAACACTACAGAAACAAAGGCTGCAATTACAGATGTTGATTCTACAGAGCCAAGGCACATATATGCTCCTAGGATTTCTACCCCATAGCACACACGCCACAAACCACTTGCCAACTCTGGAGTTCTCTCTCTATGGAAGAGATGCCACACAGAGATTCTGAGGCCAAATAACCATGGACTCATACATTGGTGTTCTTTTCAGGTCCTGGTAGGCAACCCCCAACTCCTTTATTTTTCTGACAGAGTAGAATTTACTGGCAAGAACTTCCAAACTAAGTTGAGAAACTTCTGTACTGTTGAGGTAGGCTGGGCTGGGAAAAGCTCAGTTCCAGGTCTCTAAGGGGAATGAACATTTCTCCATATTGTCCCCTGTGGACGACTGGTCCTTTCTTCTGTACCTGCCTTTTGATGTTTCATCTTTCTAGAAGCTCTCTTATTTTGAGTCCTTAGAAGTATCAAGAACAGGTGGTATTATAGACAATAAAACAGTGATCCAGCCAATCACCAAATTCCATTTGACCCCAGGCTGTGGCTATGCACTGAGGAAGCAAGGCACACTGTCATTAGACTGAGGGCAAGATCAGACTAAGACAGGCTTCACAATGCTTTGTCCTGAGTAAGAGTCTAGAGCTACTGTGGCCCCTGTCATTTAAAAGCAGAGGAAACCTTGGTAGAAGGGACAAGGTAATGTGTAAGGAGTTTGGACTATGGTAGTGAGCCTTGGTGAAGGGGGAAGATATGGTTAGACCAGAGACAGGGAAGAACAAGTCACAGGAAGGAGCAGGCTTGAACAAGCATGATTTGGAACACAGAAGATTTACTTATCAGCTAGAATGAGGATATAGTAAGAGAGGTGTTGTGGGGGTGAGTACACGGGGTTACTGACATCTAGAGTCTTGCATTCTGTGGTGGATTGGAACTGATATAACAGGAAGTCACTATGATCTCAGAAGATCCAGGGACCTTTCAGATGCCTCCATGTCACCAAACACCTAACCACAGTATGTCCCTACTACCTATTGACAACCACAAATGCTGTCTGAAAGTATTAATTTTTCCTAACCCCTTCACACACTCTCTGCATGCTAACAAACACCTCACCTCGTTCCAGGGCCCCGTTTTCCACTGGGCTGGGCAGGGCATTCTGTTACAGGGCCGGCGGCTCTCAGGACGGTCTCCTAGGCAGTACTTGCTGTGCACTGAGCGGTTGGTACCATCCTGGAGTGGCTGGAGGCAGCGCACGGTGCGCAGCTGGTACCCAGAGCTGCCACAGCTTCTGCTGCAGTGTTCCCATTCTTCTGCCACCCAGCTGTGGGAGCAAGAGGGAGCAGTGAAGTAGACAAGTGAGCATCTGCAAAGTGCGATGCCTGGGTGCTTCCTGTCTCCTGAATGGGTGCACCTTATGGGGGAACAACTTCCTGACAATGGCCCCAATGCTTTGCATTTGCACAACAAAGGGATTTGGCTATTACCCTCTTATTCATGACATATTAACCTCAGTTAGCACTTCAATATTCTAGCTTTTACTATTATTGGACCTTAGTGAGCTGAAGAGAAAGGTCATATGTGCAGGCCTTGATAGAAAGTATCTCCTTAAACGTACTTAATAAAATAGTTTCTGAGACTAAGGTTCAAAGTGACCTCCCATGGAACACTCCCAAATTCTACTGTCACCAACAGTGGGTTAATGCTGAGTCAGCTGTGATTCCAGTTCTCTCATAAGACATGTCTTTTCATTCGAGTCACAATTGGGGCCTTCACAGATGAGCACAATTCCTTATTGTAAACACCATATTTCATTTTGACAGACTAGATCAGTCTTAAACTACAAAAAGCAAAGTGTAGTAAGGTATGGATATGCTTCTATGTTAGGACTTCATGGTTATAGAAGGGTCCAATAATCGGTATGCTTTGAGTCTATGCATACTGACTAACCAGATGCAGGAGAGGAAAGCCTAAAAGAAAAACTCAAGAAATGCATGACCTACAAACAGGATGTAAGAAAGCAGACCTCACTGAAGTAGGGAGCAAGGGTGGTAGTGGACAGAAGAGAATGTGGAGATATCAAAGGACTCCCTCAGCTGCCTTCAGAGAAACTGGTTGGTTGATCTAGCAAGAAGCATAACCTAGGTAGCTAACAACAGGGTGGTATGCATTTCAAAACCGTGAAGACATTTATAAGTGCAGCAGAGTGAATGATTCAATGCTTACAGTGGGTGTGTGCACTCCTGAATGTTGCACATGCGTCTGATGGGTTTCGGCTTTTTATTGACCTCACAGAAGCTGCGGTGAACCATTTTACTGTCGCTTTTCCTTCGGCATCCATATTTTGTATACTGGAATCCTGGATGAGAAAATAAGCTTTGTTTAGGCACTTACTAATGGCAAATATTTTAATATTCATGAATGAATTCCTTTAATAAACATCTGTATGCGCATAATGTGCCAAGTACCGTAATAGATGTTACCATTTAGAAGTGAATAGAAATGAGTTTCAAAGTAAAAGGCCCGCTTTCTCAGAACTTATGCTTAGTAAATACTAAAACTTGTTACACAGTACCCGTGAACTTGTAGGTGAATGAGACAGAACATTTACACTGCCTTGTGTGAGAGTAGATTAGGTAACCACTGTGGTGATCAAAGGTGACTAGCACAGGCCTTTACAGAGCTCAGCGATGAACTTTCTGCAGGCGCAGAAATGCACACACAGGAGAGGCCACTAGCTTAGCTGATGGAAGGGACAAGGAAGACTTACAGACCAACCCCTCCTTAAGCAGAAGAGTGGAGCTCAATCTCTCCTGCATAAAGGAAATGGTATGCCATCAGTGCCACATACAGGAAAGAGTGTGTGACAGGTTTGGTACTTCCGGTGGGTGGAGAACATGCCATGTGTGAAGAGGGAGGAGGTAAGAAAGAGCAGATCTACAAAGTCATGAGCCCCAGGCACGCACTTAGACCTGGAGGTCATGATTTTGATATTTGTAAAACAAACAAACCCACCAACAATAAAACCCCTTTAGAAACTGAAAACTCCATAGCCCATATAAAAGTTGTATGGAAGGTGAGTAGCTATAAGAATTTAGATTAATCATCTCATTTACTGCCCAAATTATAGCTTGCTATATGTGCATGTTTTCCAGGATGCAGACCTTTGGATCCTTCACTCCTAAACATTTCACATTACTACAGAATAATTCTTAGAAGATATTATGCAGACAATATTCAAAACCTGCCACTGTCCATGTAAAGTTCCTTCCAACAAGGCTTTACCCGTCAGGAACCACATGGTTCATCTAACATCCACAGCTCCTTGGCTTCCCCCAACAGGAATAATTTCCCAAACACCATCTTCAGGGCCCTTACTATTCTTGAAATGTAAAAGCCAGTTGTTTTGTACAATGCCATTGGAAGATGCCTTGCTTAATGATCCCTAGCGATGAGACTCAGCCCATTAACTCTCTATAGGAACACTACTTGAATGGCTGTGTGTCTTCAGGGCCACATGTCAGATGACTGAAGGATTTTAATTGCAATAACCAATATAATTCTAGTCATCCATTAAGTTAAAAGCATTATCGTGTAAAGAGAGAAGAAAATGTCTTCCAAAGCAGTGAAGGCAGCCCAGTGAGGCAGGCACAGATGCTGCGCATATTAAAATGTCACGAATAACCCTGAGGACCGTATCTATGTGGAACATATGAAAAAGTGAGGATCCAAATTAAATCAGTGTTTATCTTGCAATGGGGAATGAAGTGCCATTCTTAAAAGCCCCAACCATGTTATGCCCTTTCCAGAAACACTGTAGAAATAGAGTCTGAATTCTCTACTATGAATTTTTTTCTGTTTATTATTCAGAATTTAATTTGATAGTGATTACTATTCTGCTTGTTGGGACAAATTCTGTTATTGCCTGTTTAATACTAGAATATTTGTTGTGCAGAACCAGACAAACAGATTGATAAAAATGGGGTCCATCTCGTGGATCTGGTCTGGAAAAATGAGAGAAGAAATTCAGTACAGCCAGGGAGTATGGTACTCAGCTAAGCTGGTTTGAATCCTATGTTTTGGTCCCACTTACAGACCCTGTGTTTCAATTTCGCCATCAGTATAATGAAGATTAAAAATAGTACTGACATCATATCTGTGAGTATGGACACACAGATATACAAAGCATTCGGTATAGCAGGAGCATCTAAAACAGCATAATTAGGTAGATAGGTGGATGTAATTAACTGCACTCTTGATAGGACAAACAGGAAAGATGTGCATAGCCATGGACAGCAAGATGGAGAAAAGGCAGCAGCCTCGGTAAATTGTATTGGAAGAAGTTTTAGATATTGGGAAAAGTGACTAAGGTGCTACGGTGTTGGGGTTGGCCTGTGGCTGCTATGTATTCACATCCTGAAGACTGGCCCCCAAGATCTGCTTACAGTCCCATGAGCACATTCTCACATACACCAAAGGATGATGTTAAACGTTGGTCACTGACCTTCTCTCTGACTGGTTAAATAAAGAAGCTACAGCCAATGACTGGGGAGAATAGAGGTAGGCAGGGTTCTGATTACCAGGCTGGAGGTCACAGGTCAGGACCACTAGGAAGGAGGATAAGAAGGAAGACAGAAGAGGAGGAGGCTGCCATGAAGAGAGATGGGCTGTGAGCACGTGGCCAGGAGAAGTGCATCCGGAACACAGGCTGATGGACCAAAAGGCAAACCAGGGAGAGTCAAACAGCAAGTACTCAGGGAGCTCAGCTGGGAACTAGCCGGTCTAGCACATAAAAATAGATTAGGAGTAATCTGTCCAGTAATTGTGCTAAAGCTGAATACGTAAGTCTAATAGGCCTCAGTTCCATTATTGGGGTGCTGAGAGGGTCATATTAGGAACTATTGAGTTAATAACTTTTAAAACAACACTACTCTATTGAACACAAGATGTGAATCTTCAAGAAAAGAGTACAGGGATGTTAGGTGTTAGGTCCTCCATTGTTTTACATAAGTGATTCTCAACATGTTGGTCATGACCCTCTTGTGGAATGGGGTCCAACGGCACAACCCTTTCACAGGGGCTGTCTAAGAGCTCAGGAAACACAGATGTTTACATTATGATCCATAAGGGTAGCAAACTTAACAGCTGTAAAGTAGCAATCCATAGAGTGATAAACGGCTTTGAAAACGAATGCAGCTACTACCTCCACCACAGGGTTTGGAGCACTGAGACCAGCTCTTCAACGCCCACTCGAAGGTATCCAGCTCCTCCTGGATGACATTATTGCTGTTGATGGTTGGCACCGAGTCTTCATGGATAATGTACTTATATGTCAAGCTAGAGCGTGTGTCATTCTCCTGAGGTATGATCTAATGCATATGTGAGATAGGTAATTAATACATAACCAAGTGGAGGCTTCACTGAGACCTTACACATTTCAGAATATTGACATTTTCAAAGCTGGAAACTGTTTAAGGTAGTTCCTAGAATGCTCTTGTTCCCCATCAACTCATGTGGTTGAGTACAGTATTAAAGGAAAATATAAACACATAAAACTTGGAATATAATGCTATAAAATACATACTAAAGAGTAAAAATTTATATTATCAAAATAACTGTTATTTTCTATAAGTCACCTTAAATCATACCATCTCTTCACAGTATTTTAAAGTTCTTTATAATACACTGCTTTACTATAATGACCATGTTCTTTCCAGAAAAAGTCTGGAAAAAGATACAGAAACAACAATAACAACAAGACCATTCGTGACTCTATAGAACAAGAGAAAAGCCAAACTAACTCTTATTATTTTTGGATATTTCCTCAAGACAATGTCATCATGTGTCTCCTTATGAACACAAACAATATTGATAAATGAATACTTGCACCTTTATGGACACTTTGAACTTTCAGAACTCTAAAGGTTTCTGTGCCCTTAAACTTTTAAATATTCCATTCATCACTACATATAATTTTCCTTCTATTAATTAATTGGATGAGAAAGTGACCACTTTAAGTGTATACTTCTCTATTTTAAGATTTTTCTTGTTCTTTGTCTATTGTGCATTAACTGTACAATCACAATTGTACAAACATTGGCCTCCTGCCCTCACTTTCTAATAATCAATACTTTTTTTCTTCTTTCAGTCATTGTAGTGTTTTCCACGTGTCCAAGACTGAGTTTTAAAAGCTGACAACTCCTGCCTTGGTTACCCTGGCTCACTTCTCTGCTCACTCTCAGGGAATTCTTCCCCAGGTATTATGGATACTTAAAGAGCTTCCGGAGAGGCCCAGGCAGTGAGGGAAGAAGACCAGCTAGCTGCTACATGGGCAAGGTCAGCATGGTAGCTGAGGCCTTTCAATGGCCATTGGACTGGGCCAGGAAGGAAGAGTGGCCACTATAGACAAGCCTCGTGAGAGTCACAATGTCCCAGTGGTCTGGGAGCCTGCTTTTAGCTATACCATCCACACACACTACAGAGCAAGCTTTTGTTTATCTAATGTGTTAGGGAACTTTTCATGCAGTATCAGAAAATGAATTTTGATATATATGTGCAAAAATAACTTAGTTTATGTAAAATAGAGTATAAATGATTCATAAACCTAAGTGAATGTAAAACCTTTAGAAAATAAGAGAAATGTCTTAAGGTTATATTGTGCAAAACATTCTTCCATAACACCTTGTTGAGGATTGGTCTGGTGCTGTTAAATATTCAAATGCTAAATACTGGCCCCCAAGGTCTGGTTGCCCCATGAGTACATCCTCATATATGCCAAGTGATGTTACGTAAATTTCTCCCCAATTTAAAACTATTGGTTAAATAAAGGTGGATACAGCCAATTACTGCAGAAAATAGAGGTAGGCAGGGTTTCAGTTACTGGGGTTAGAGGTGGTGGTGATTGCAGTTAGGGACTATGAAAGGAGAGACAGAGGGAGAAGGGGGGAGAAAGAGAAAGAATAAGAAAGGACAGGAGGTCTCCATTTGATGTGATGCACCTCAGGAATGCACGGCCTAGTGAAAAGCCCACCTGTCCCCGAGGGCAGGCTGATGGAGCAGAAGTAACCCAGGCGAGACTCAGGGGTACAATGGCAATGCTGGACAGCCTGGGAAAGCTTGCTGCAGGCTCAGGATGGGAGACAGCTGCTGGAATCAGTCATGAAAGACTGAAATGGATACACTGAGATTCCATCCATACAAATTAAAATGGCTATCAGCAAGACAAAAAGGATAAGAGATATGGTGAAGATACAGAAAAAGAGAAACTTTGACCACCACCGTTCGCCACTATGGTGTGTGTGTGTGTGTGTGTGTGTGTGTGTGTGTGTGTGTGTATATATATATATATATATATATATATATATATATATATATATATATCATATGACCCTTCTATACCAGCCTTGTGTATATACTGAAATGAATCTAAATACCACAGAGATACCTGCATATCCATATTTACTGCAGCATTATCCATAGTATGAAACTAACCTAGATGCCCATCAACAGATGACCAGGGAAAAGAAGTATGGTGCATGTGAAACTGGGTTTTTATCCAGCCACAAAGAACAAACTTACAGCATTTTCAGAAAAAAAGAAAAAGTGTAGAAGTGATCATGCTCAGTGAAATAAGGCAGCCTCAGAAGAGAAATATTGCATACATGTTCCTCATTCCTCACATCCAGGGATATTATTATGTATGAATGTATATGTATATGAATGACACAGAAATAGAGGGGGAAAACAAGGGGTGAAGTTTTCAGAGAAAAGGGGAAACAAGGCAGTGTGCTTGGCAGGGAAAGGACAACAAATACAGAGTGTCTAGTCTCCAAATAGACATCTATCTGTAATGTCAATGCAGATAAACATACTATAGCAGAAAAGGACCAGCCATAGGAAGAAGCGTGTAAGGGTAGTGGGGGTGGATACGAGCAAAAGATGGCATGTAAAATCATAATGAAACTGATTCTTTCTTACAATAATTAAAATCAGGACTGTAAAATCCTTAAAAAGTAACTACATAAAACCTGCATGCCACATTCAGAGTTCTCACACAATGAGACTCTCATCATAAATAATGAAGTCCAGTACACAAAAATTCTGCTACCATGGGAAACACACTTCCAGTTTGTGAACCCCTTACTTTCCCATACTTTCCTTCTGGGACCTGAGAACTCCAAAGCTTTCTAACACTTTGGAGAGATTTTACACTTTTAATAATTTCAGTTGTAGCTGAAACAAAGCCTTCAGAAGTTCTGGAATATAACAGTCTCTTCACAAAGTTTGAAAATTATTGCTCATTTGTTTCCATCTTGCTTTCTGCAATTATGTTAAATCCCTAGAGGCTGCCCGATCCCTCTACATTATGAAACAGCACCCTCTATCGGCTGGATCTGCACAGGACCCATGGCTATAAGGAACCTTCCACTGCTTCCCATAGGCATTCTTAGAGCAGTTTCCCCAGGGACTGCTGAGTGTGTCTCCTAGACAGGATGAGCCCTCCTCAGGACTGTGACCACACTTAGAAGCAGGCACCAAGTGAGCTCAAGTGTGCTTCCACTGAAAGTGGCCAGGTCCTCTCACTGATAATCTCTCAACTCCCTAATGCATACTTCTCCAAAGCTTAACACAATCTGCATATAAACGACTTCTTTACACCCCTTCAACATTGCCAAAACACTGACAGTCATCTAAAATAACAGATTTTCATGCCACTGGCTTTTCTGGCTAAATTCTGGTATTTTCTGGTACATTTCTCAGACCACATTTCCTGCTTTTATAGGTCAAAAACTGCTTATATAGAATTCTTGATTCTAGATATTCCTTGTATACTATAAGTAATATGTTTATGCAACAAGTAAGTATAAAGATTAAGACATCTCTAAGTCAAATTACAAAACTGTAAGAAAGGAAGTTCTCCTTACAGAAGGCAAATAATCGTAGATTAAAAGGTACATCAAAACTGTCAATACCCTAATTCTACACTTCCTGTAGATATAGATAGCTGGCACTTTGGATAATTTGAAAGCCTCTGAAAGAACTCATTGATAATACACTCATACCCCAAACATTGAGAAAGGAAGTTCTCCTTACAGAAGGCAAATAATAGTAGATTAAAAGGTACATCAAAAATGCTTAGCTCGCCAGGTGGTGGTGGTGCACGCCTTTAATCCCAACACTTGGGAGGCAGAGGTAGGTGGATTTCTGAGTTCGAGGCCAGCCTGGTCTACAGAGTGAGTTCCAGGACAGCCAGGACTATACAGAGAAACCCTGTCTCGAAAATGCAAAAAAAAAAAAAAAAAAAAAAAAAAAAAAAAGCTAAGCTCATGACTATAAAAATCTTTTTGTTTCTGTTGCCTTTACCTTGTCATTCAAGAATAATATCATACGTATTAAACTATATGAGATGTATGAGAATGTTTCACATGGAACAGGGAGAAATAAATAGAATTACAAAAAGAAACAAAGAAATATCCAGTCACATATTTTAGCTAAGCGTGTTTTCAGGTAAGATAAATTATAAAATTATAAACAAAACCCAACCATGTAACATACCAGAACATGGTACATACCAGAACAATAACAGGGTCATGTAACGGCCCATCCGTATGAAGAGTTTCAATGTCATCTTCAATGTTATATTCCCACTCCACACCAAGATCTATGAAGGTCCGTGACTTGGCTTCCTCCCCTTTGCCATTTAAAATGTAGTGACCTGTGGCTTGGTTCTTAATGGCTAAATGAAAGGAAATGAGTGATGGGCACACATTTATCATATGGCAGTGTTCATGACTCAATGCAAGTCTCCCCCACTTTATTAATAAAGACCAGTGACTCCTCTTCCTTAGTAGTATCAAGTAGTCAAAATGAATGTTAGTTTGAATTGTTTCCCCATTCCCTTCTTTAGGCATTTAAACCACTGAGAAACATTCCTACTGAGTTAAAAAGATAAAATGGGTAAAAAACAATGTTTGCAAATATTCCCATTTGGAAACATTGTCAATGGATAAAAAAACAATGTTTGCAAATACTCCCATTTGGAAACATTGTCAATGGGTAAAAAACAATGTTTGCAAATATTCCCATTTGGAAACATTGTCAATGGATAAAAAATAATGATTGCAAATATTCTCATTTGGTCAAAGATATTAGCAGATTCTAACTCACTCATCCCATGTTTCCCTGGAAGGTGAAACAACTTTGGATATAGCAGATACTATTTGTTAATACAAACTATGTCTTTAAATGTTGATACATAGAGATAGCCACCCTAAAGAGCTGGTTTTCAGGTCAATCATTTTTTTGATGATAGTAAAATTGCCAGACCACTCAGAAATTGATATTGTAAGAAAAAATGTTTATTATTAATAGATCTTAATGCATTACAGATCTACTATTATTATAATATATAATACTTTTCTAGTGGGAAAAATAATAGATTAAATTTACAGGTTGCAAGTGTCTTATCAGTAAGAGAGAAAACACCTCACATTCCTAACATCACTAAAAACATATTTCTTTAAAACTACTTGTTTTATATTTATTTCTCTGAAGCTTTTAAGATAATGATTCCAAGAATAGTCTGAATTCTAGGATGAAGAATAGGATTATAAAAACTAGCAAAAGAACTATGAGCAAATGTTGGTTTGTTATGCCATCTGACAATAAATATAATTTAACCAAAATATGAGAATAAAAGCCAATTTGCTACAAAATTTCCTAGTGCTGGTGGCTAACTTTCAGATATCGTAGTGTGTGAACAGACTGCCCAGGTCTTAGCAGGACAGTCATGATTTAAAAACAAACTGCTATAGTAGTGAGCATTCTACATTATCCTCCCATATGAGAGAAACAGAATGTGGTCTGCATTTGTCTGTGCCAATCAAAAATTGATAACTTCCAGATACTAGGAAAAATTCACATTGGAATAGCAAAATTTTCCTTTGGCAGCTTTAAATCTATCCATTTGCCATCTTCAACAAACTATCCATCAGTCAACTTCAAGATAAAAACGATGATTTTTCTATTAACTTCCTTTAATGTGGTACATTGTATTTTTAGCATCTCCTAATTCAAAGCAAAATATGATTAATAAATATAAACTTGTAAAATTGTTTTCTCAGGAGTTATGAAGCAATTCCTTTTTCTACCATAAGAATTTTAAGTTTCAGTTTTAAACATTTATTTTAATGTAAAGATAGTTAAGATAACTCATTAAACTTCACATATTTGATTAATGACTTTAGATATAATCCTCATCCTCACATGTATATGTATGAATAATATACACACACAAATATATATACATACATGTATATATGTATGTATATATATACATATATATATATATATATTAAGAGTACATATATACATACACTCCATGTGTAGTGTCTTTGACATTTAAAGTTGATGTGCATGGAAAGGCAATGCCAGCAGACAGAAACACTTACCAAGAACATGAGGAGAAGCCTCGTCTTCTTGGATTAACACATGTCTAGCACCAGGGGGTATATCAAACATCTTAAGGTACCCTTAGCATGTGTAGTGAATGTTGGAGGAAGCAGAGAAAACAAAAGCAACACTATGGTTAGTCCAGCACCGCACCCTTAACCTGCCCCTGCATGCAGAAGAGGGCATCCATAAATGGAAAGGAGCATCTCGGAGACTAACCCCACAGTGTGGAGACATCCTGCAAGAGGAAAATTCATAGGTTATGCTGACCTATGAGTTGCATCAATAATTCAGGCAAACGGTTTCGCTTTTCTGAGTCACCCTGGGTGGTTCTAGCTTTTATAACCACTTTTTAAAGAAGTTGTTAGGTGGTGAACTGGAGATATTTCTTCTGCCTATATATTGTTATAAAAGGCTAGCATATATTGAAATGTTTTAGGATTTAGATACCCATTTGAAAGAAATACTTACAAAAGAAAGACTGAACACAAGGTGTTTATTGTGTTCTGCTTTTACAAATGCTTCAATCTCAATCTTATAAACTAGGGAATATAAATTAATACCCTTAAATTGACTATTGGAACTTAATATTATCATAAGCCCTATAATTATATTAAAAATCACTTACAGTCCTGTCCATAACTATATATCAACAATGGAACAAATCGAGAAGCAGAGATGCTATATCTTGTGTTCAATAAAAATAAATTAGTCAGATCCAGGTGAGGTGAGACCTGCTTATACCCCAGCAGTTTTTGAGGCTGAGGCAGGATAATCTTGAGCTTGAAATTTTCAGTTTAGGAAGATGCTGTCTCTAATAAAAATGAATATAGGAAAGTATGAAATCTAAACTTTAGTATATTACAAAGTACCTAGTTCATATAATCCAGGACATATGTAAAAATAAATCCAGATAGAAATATATAATTGCTGATAGAATCAGAAAAAATTTTGTCATCTGTATATGTATGGTTAAAATTCACCTATAGGTAGACTTACCCAACTCTTATATAATATTTATTAGGGTCCAAAGTAAATCACCTAGCATCAGGGTTTTCAGTGCCTTAACCTGAGGTACAGCGCAACACAGGAGCTATACTGTTTGCCTGAGTGAGGATTGGCTAAGAGCAACATGCTTAAGATGCCCCGGAGTGCACAGCAGTGTGTGGTCATTTATGGATGCCCATCTTTCTGCAGTGTGCTACAACTTACCCAGTACATTTTTAGTTTCTCTTGTTTCAGCAAGAGAAATATTACGAGCTCCTTTGGGTAAAACAAACGCGCCTCTCGTCTTCCCTTAAACAGAATGTCGTTAATTAGTGGAGGTTTCATGTTTATCAAAGTCTTGCTATTTCACTGACTACCCCATAAGCCATAACAGATTTTATTGGGCAAGATATAAAACACGTTCTGAACCTCTAAAAGTGTTCAAGTCAAAATGCGTTTACAGTAGTTAGCAAGTGCTGATAAACTGTTAATAGTCAATGAAAGTAAGACTGAGCGTAAGTGCAGAATGATGGAGATGATTTGAGGTTGGATACTTGCAGATTTCATTTTCCAGAAACGTGAGTTCCTTATGGCATCTCTTGCTTAAATGTTTGCCTGTTGGAAAAGGTTAATTAGTCTATTGGATGACTCTGGAGACATTCACGCAAAGAAATGGAGGCTAGGCTATCTCTGACCACTTTGAATCTGAGTGACTCAGGGGACATGTCACATGTTCTTCTGACCTTGATTCTTGCTGAGCATGTTTTTTTTTTTTGAGGTGGTCTGAAAAACAGTATCATGTCTTTATATCATACAAGATGTGGAAAGAATTATTATAGTAGAAGAAGAGGTTTCCTTACATTAATTCATCCTGAAAATAAAACCAATTATTCCACGCCCCCCAAATAGAAAAATAAATGTGACTTCATTAAAGCAAGTATATTTCACCCTCTCATTGGACTGCAGAAAAAAAATTATAGTTGATGCTCACAAAGTATAATATTTGAACTTCAGTTCTGTGTGCTTTGTTAAAATAATGCAGAAGCCCAGCCAGAAGTGGCATTATTTGCTTCCAAATACATTTTAAAGTAAAAACCACGGTAATTCATCATGATGGAATAGCAAAGACATTAAGGATCACAGACCATATTTGAAAATGGCTACCTAGCTCTGTCATCCAAAACACATCCCAGAGTAAACCTGATATTAAAATTCCCCAAAGTCAGGTAGCCAGGGTATAATTTGTATAAAAGGGAACAACATGGACTGCTCCATTTAGATGAAGACTAACATATCATTTTTATGCATTCCTCTATAGCTTATAATTGCTTAAAGTAAGCCAATTTTTAAATGATTTATTTACTTTATGCATATGGATGTTTTGCCTCCATGTATGTCTGTGTACCACCTGAGTGCCTGGTACCTGCAGAGGTTAGATGGTTGTGAGCCACCACGTGGGGTGCTGGGAACAGAGCCTGGCTCCTCTGGAAGAGCAGCCAGTGCTATCAACCTGTGAAGCAATTCCCAGTCCCAAACTAAACTTCTTTGTGTTCTCTCATCCCATCAGACACTATGTTGATAATGTCAAAGGATAATCAAGAGAATCTTCATGCCAACATCATGTCATATTTACCTCTAGCTGCTAAATTCCATGAAACATTTTCCCAATAAACCCTCATCAAATAGATGACTATTTGTTATACTGTATAAATGTTTGTATGCAAATATTATGGAAATTCTTATATAATTTATTCAACTACAAATATTTTTCCTATTATCTATTGCATGAGGATAGCTATCTAGTCCATCTTTGGGATCCTTGATGTGTATAAAACTTCAGGTTCATGGTTGTGAGGGTCACAACAGATCATGCATATGAGCAACCATATCTCAGATGATTATTTGATTGTATCTCTTATTTTCTCTTTGTCTTTTCCATACAATATTTCTCTATTTTGTTTAAAATAAACTGTTAAAGATTCTGTTTTATTAATGCTAGCTTCATAAATATACCAAGAAGATAAAATTGCTTGCTTTTAAATTAAAATAAGCGAAAATGATACATGTTAAAAGTTATATTTAAACTTTATAACATTTTATATTTCCAGATGATGAATTATGTGCCACATATATTCAAAATTAACCTTTAGTCCCATTCACATTTAATTAAATTCAAAATAACATATAACACAGATTTTGTTTCCCCTAAGCACTAAAAGTACTAGAGCATCCCTTACATTAACTTAGTAGTTATTTTTCTTAGGATTGCTATGAAATATGAATTCAAAGTCTTATTTCTTAATAATTTCTATTTACAGTACTTTAAAAAAATATTTGTTAGGTTCTATGGTACACACTGAAAAAGATCCCCATGACAAACATCAGAGAAGGGTCTCAAGTTGAGAGAACACTCATCTTACCAAGTTTCCTGGGGGTTCTGCTAAATGTCCCCTTCACAGTTCGACAGTGGGAATTGTCCCCTCCACAGACCCCACACTTATCCTCAACCTTGTTGGAGCCGATTTCTTTATCACAGCCCACTTTCTGTGGAGAGAAGATGTTAAACACGGCTAATTTTAATGTGCCACATAGCAAACTACAGAGCACAGGATGATGAACCCTTTATTAGTGATGGTGCACAGCCAGCAAGCTTTTGCGCAGGACTTCCACTGTTCTCATGATTTCTCAGACCCCAGGTTTTTAAAGAACTAGTGTGAAATCAAATGACAAAAGGAACCACAATCTTGTCAATAAGTGACAAATGCCTTTCCTAATGAAGTATTTTCCCAGGATGAGATTCCCAAGATAGTTGTCCTCCTCACCAAGCAAGATTTATAAGCAAAGAAGTAGGTTGATCCTGGGTAGAAAAATGGCAAATCAAGAACATGTTGTCTGGTCCATGCTATTCACATATTCATAAAGACTTATGGTAATGTGGCAAGCTATAAAATGGTGTTATCCTTTAAAGGTAAGTTGGGATGTGAAATAAAGTTTCCCCCAAAATACAAGATATTCTCATAAAACCCTGAAGGAATAAAGTTAAAAGACATTTTAGAAGTGGAAAAAATTCAAATAATTATTTAACTTTACATTAACAGAGAGAAGGGTTAGAGATCAATATTTATACACAACCGGGAGCCAGGTGAAGGCAGCCATAGCAATGGAGAAGGGCAGTGAAAGCTCAGTGTGGGCGAGGCCTCAAACATCAGGTGAGGTGACATTTTCACAGTCAGTAGGCAACGACTGCAGGCTTTCTGGACTCGATAGGACTTTTAAGTAAATGTGGTATAAGGCAGATTATTATACTTACAAGTTTGATATAAAAATGGGCAAGGGACACACATTTAGTACTAGTGACTGCCTCCTCCTATCTTCAGTTCCTAGTCTCTCTTCTCCTTCTACCTTATAGCATGGATGACTCAACAGGAGGATGCCATCTCTACATTTGATCTTTTCTGACCCAGCCCAGAACCATCAGCCAAAGCATCTAAACTCATTTAGTTAAAAGTGATGACAATCACATTTGACTATCACCATTCATATCTATTCTTAAGCATTTTATGTTGGAAACTTAATCCCCAATTCAAAAGTAGTGAGACTCATGGCTTAGTTAAGGTGGGAAGCCATGTGTGGGCTGACAGGTGGGTGCTGACAGGTGTGGGCTGAAGACAGGTGTGGGCTGACAGGTGTGGGCTGACAGGTGGGCTGTAGAGTAAGATGTTATCTCAAGACAACAAGACAAACTAAATAAAAAGCTGCCATAATTAGATCTTGAGGCTTCTCACTTCATCGAAGAATTTTAATGTTCTTGTTGCAGAGATGGGAAGGTTAGCAAGAGAGTGGGTGTGTCCTAAGAGTGACTGCCTCTTCCTATCTTCAGTTCCTAGTCTCTCTTCCCCTTCTACCTTCAAGCATGGATGACACCATCATCAAATTTGGTCTTTCTCGACCCAGAACCACCAGCCAAAGCACCTAAACTCATTTAGCATGAGCTTTGCTTTCTTTTGGTTTTATAAATTACCCAGCCTGTGGTATTCTGTTACAGCAACACAACAGCAGGCTGCAGTTTTGCTAAGTGAAAGGAAATGGATGTTCGCTACACTGTTCCAGTTAAAGTGGATGCTTACAGTAACAGCTACATATGAACAAGGAAACAAAGTGCAGTATAAAAAGACTAAATGAGACAAAGCTTTTTCATTGCCTGCATTTTTGGGCCTGACATAGAATTCAGCATTTACATATAGAGCCATTTGGAAGATATGGTAAAAAGAAAAGGATTTCTGTATTAATCTTTTAAACAAACTTAGAATTGGATTTTTATTAAAATAATATTTAAACTAAAATGTAATACACATACATGAATCAAAGGATCCTAACTATAGTTATTTTATAATGGGGGGAATCAATGCCTCTCTCAGATACCAAATAAGCTCAAGGATGCTGGGAATGCTGGAGGTTGCTGAGGGATGCTGGGGGGTACTGGGGGTGCTGGGAGGTATTGGATGATGCTGTGGGATGCTGAGGCATGCTATGCGATGCTAGAGGATGCTGTGATATGCTACAGATGTAGGGAAGTGTTGGTAGATGCTGTGGGATGCTGGAAAGTGTTGGAGGATGCTGAGGGATGCTGGAAAATGCTGTTGGATGCTGAGAGATGGTGGGGATGCTGGGGGATACTAGGGGATGCTGGGGGTGTTGGGGGATGCAGGGGATGCTGTGGCATGCTGGGAGGTGTTGGAGGATGCTGAGGGATTCTGGAAAATGCTGTTGGATGCTGGTGGATGCTGAGAGATGCTAGGGGATGATGGGAGGTGTTGGGGGATGCAGGGAATGCTGTGGCATGCTGGGCGTGTTGAAGGATGCTATAGGGTCCTAGGGAATGCTGGGGGTTGCTGGAGGATGCTGGAGGATGATGTGGGATGCTGGACGATGCTGTGAGATGCTGTAAGATGTTGTGGGATGCTGGGGTATGCTGGAGATTGCTGTGGGATGCTGTGGAGGCAACAGTTTGAACTCACCACACACTCTCCTCGCACACATATGCTGTATGGATCTTTGTAAGAGCAGCGCGTTCCATCGTGCACCAGTTGTTTCATGTAAGCAACATCCCCGGTCTCCTTGGACTGACAGTAAAGATGGCATCTTTTCTTGGCTGCATAAGAAGCAGGATTAAATTAATAATTTTTATAAAATAGGATGTGTGACCAGCACAATTTACTTTAAGATATAACATTTCAATACGGGTTCCTGAAAAGAAGATGAAACACCGGGTGAATACAGCAGGGAGAAGGTGAAAAGTGCAGATATGCCACCATGCATATTTGTATCAATATGAATGATTGATGACTTTATGTCATCTAAAGTAGACCATTGTTGCATTAATAAGGAATATTAATTTGGTAGGGACATCAGTCAGATATAGACTGAAGCTACCCCAGGCAGGTTATGCTGGCAAACCCTGACATTCCCTACATTAGCTTTTTAGTAAACTTTCCCTCAAAGCCAATTTCACTTTCTTAACATTCTAAACACTGACTGCCTCACTCTTCGCTCTCATCCTATCACTCAGCTGATATCTGTGCCCTTTGTAGCATCTGCATAATTGGTAATGTACGTTGACTCACTTCACTAAAGTAAATTAGAAAATAATGCATCTATTCTAAAATGTTCAACTTTGACCCATCCATGCTTGCATTTCCTTTAAAAGAGCACTCAGCTGAATTCAGTGGTATATACACACTGAACAGCCACACAGAGATAAGAAATTTCACTTTGAGCCCATCTAACCCAGAATTTAATTGGAAGGATTCAAGCATTAGAAGAAAATTTCCAGAAATATTTTTTTTGTGGTTTTTTCGAGACAGGGTTTCTCTATGTAGCCTTGGCTGTCCTGGAACTCACTCTGTAGACCAGGCTGGCCTTGAACTCAGAAATCCACTTGCCTCTGCTTCCCAAGTGCTGGGATTAAAGGCGTGCACCACCACTGCCTGGCACTTTTTATTTTTCCAGGAATATTTTTAATAACTAGGTTAGACAAGGCTATGAAGTCTTTAATACATGGGCACCTTGTTTTTCCCTTTCTGTTTTCATCCTGACTTGGCTATCAATAAACTACTTTCCCTGTGCTGGGCTTATTTCTTAGTTGAGGATTTCAGTTGAATCAGGTGATTCAATGTCATTTCCCATGGGGGTGGTGACAGGGCTATTTGCCAGATATCGTGTCTGTCACCATACCTCCCTCTCAGGAGAAAGGCACTCTGCAGCCTGATTCTTGGGAATCTGGAATGCCTGGCCTCTGTAAGTACCCGGCTTCTTATGTTACCACACAGGCAGGACTCAAGAGTGCGAGGGCATGGTGTCGGCAAGGCTTACACACTAAGTGACCATCCACACAGCAGGCAAAAGAATGGTATGCACTCACAGTCGGGGTGTTCATGCGGCAGCCAGTGGTGTTTGGTATTCTGGTAGTCAAAGTGTGAGTTACGCTGTTGGCACTGCTGGGCCCTGAAGTCCTCAAAGTGCTTTTGGCATTCTTCTGTATTACAAAGCTGGTACTCAAAATTAACACCAGGGCAGTCCTGCCCACCATTGATGGGCCTAGAGAAAAGACAATGTTTCAAAGGCTGCCTGGCATCAGGCCAGCAGCTCAGGCCCACAGAAGCAGTGCTGCTGGGCAGAGAGCCAAGGGTCTGAGCTGCCAGCACTGGCTGAATGGTACCCGTACTTCCAATGTCTAGAGTCTCTTCAAATGGACCCTACTCCTTGTGCTGAGGGGTAAAGATTTTCCCCCTTCCCCCAGTAACACAACATAACTTAGTTTTCAAATGGTTTGTTTTATCTATGAAAGATGAAAATCATGCACGTGAACTCAAGGAAACGATATTTCTGACCATGTATAAAATCTGCAAGTGCCACTCCAAGAAAAGCCGAGCCTATAATCCTGTGTCTTTACTTCCTCCTATGTCAAATGCAAAATGGAATGGTTTTCCCAACAAGGAAACGGTCAGGATTCGATGGCATGGCATTCTGAAAGCACTTAGAATAGATCGTGGCTCGTGGTGGACGTGTAACTCTCACTGCCTTGCTTTGCAGTGTTATTGTTACTTCTAATCTTCTAATGCTGCCTGTGGAGACCATATGCAGCCATCAGAAGTCTCTACACAAGTCATGTGCAGACACATCATTCTGCCAGCACAGAGACAGGGCTGCTCGCAGGTTAAACCCCAGCCGGAAAGTCAGCAAGGCCAAGCTGGGTAAGCCCATCACTTCCAGGCTCACACGAACTTTATCAGGTTGAGTGGATGGATGTCTTTTCTTCTCAGAGTCCCTACCGGACTGCCCTCTTCCCATCTTTCTGTGCTTCTACACTGAAGCAGCTGAACCAACCTTCTGGAACTCGGCTGATGTTATTGGTGCTTCTGCCCAGTGCCTCTCTGCTTCTTCATGGAAACGTCACAGATGACAGGGCACACACTATCTACTCTCTCTGGTCAATTCCTTAATACTTCCATATGTCATTTCTTCAAAAAAGAAACCTCTTCATTTGTGTGTCTCTTGCTCATCACTGCCTACTCTCCACCGCTCTGGCGGTGAGCAATACTTTCCATATCCTCTGTTTTTCAAGTGAGATCAAAGAAGAGAAAACACTAGTAACAACAATGAATCACTGCCTGGTGTATCAAAGAGCAATGGGAATTATGGGGCCATACTCACGTGGGATTATTGCATTGGCGTGTTCTAAAACGAACACCGGTTCCACACGTCCTAGAACAGGAGCCAAATTTGGTCCACGACCCCCAGTTGCCATCTTGCTTTTGCTGGTTAGCATTCTTCCACATGCAGTGTCCTTTATAGCACCACTTACGGAAACAAAAGAAGGTAATTATGAGTCATTAAAAGGCATTATTCAGGGACCACTTATTGGAAGGTCTTCTACTCTTACTCCCTTCCAGTTAAAGATGGATTTAAAGTATACATAGCCATTTGCTGCACAAAGGGATCCTATCAAAAGGATAATTTAGATCCATCAATTTTGGGGAGAGCTTTTTTGTGGCTTTTTTAATTATATAGTTTCTTTATTTACATTTCGAATGTTATCCCCTTTCCTGGTTTCCCCTCAGAAAACCCTGTATTCCCTCCTCCCTACTCCTGCTTACCCACCTACCCACTACCACTTCCTGGCCCTGGCATTCCCCTACACTGGGGCATAGAGCCTTCACAGGACCAAGGGCCTCTCCTCCCACTGATGACCGATGAGGCCATCCTTTGCTACATACGCATCTGAGGCCATGAGTCCCACCATGTGTACTTTTTGGTTGGTGGTTTAGTCCCTGGGAGCTCTGGGGGTACAGGTTAGTTCATATTGTTGTTCGTCCTATGGTGCTACAAACCCCTTCAGCTCCTTGGATCCTTTCTCTAGTTCCTCCATTGGGGACCCTGTGCTTAGTCCAATGGTTGGCTGCAAGCCTCCACCTCTGTATTTGTCAGGCATTGGTAGATCCTCTCAGGAGACAGCTATAATAGGCTTCTGTCAGCAAGCACTTGTTGGCATCCACAATAGTGTCTGGGTTTGGTGACTGTATATGGGATGGATACTCAGATGGGGCAGTCTCTGGATGGCCATTCCTTCAGTCTCTACTCCACACTTTGTCTCTGTAAGTCCTTCCATGGGTACATTGATCCCCCTTCTAAGAAGGACCAACGTGAAATATCCACACTTTGGTCTTCCTTCTTCTTGAATTTCTTGTAGTTTGTGGATTGTATCTTGGATATTCTGAGCTTCTGGGCTAATATCCACTTATCAGAGAGTGCATACCATGTGTGTTCTTTTGTGATTGGGTTACCTCACTCAGGATGATATTTTCTAGTTCCAACCATTTCCCTAAGAATTTCATGAATCCATTATTTGCATTCATAATGGCTGAGTAGTACTCCACTGTGTAAATGTACCACATTTTCTGTATCCATTCCTGTGTTGAGGGACATCTGGGTTCTTTCCACCCTCTGGCTATTATAAATAAGGCTGCTATGAACATAGTGGATCCATCAATTCAAGACTAAAATTAAAAAGCTAAATTTGGGGCTGGTTAAGAGTGCTCACTGCTCTCCAGCAAAGGGCTTGGGTCCTGTTCCCATACTCCACATGGCGCACCTCACAACCATCTGTAATTCCAAGTCCAGGGGATCAGATGCCCTTTTCTGGTATCTGTGGGCACCAGAAAGATACTGGGCACTCACTCACATATACATACACACACACACACACACACACACACACACACACATATATATATATGTGTGTGTGTGTATGTATATATATCTGTCCAGTGCTAGGCATTATCAAGGAATCTCACAAGTAGCATTGCAGTTGTATTAACCCCTCTTTCTTCATACACTCCCATGGCCTCTAAATAATTCATGAATTTTTGAATACCTTGATTATACTTATCTAAAAGGTAAATCTAACCCATGTATTTCTCAGATTCATAACTTAATATTCTATGAAGCTAAAGGTGTACATCACTAAAAATAAAGCTTTTTTATAAAAGGAAGATAACATTTACTCAGATAAGTTTTGAAATGGTATGTCACAAATGAGTGGCCTACCCAGCAGATATCATTCTTGGCTTCACTTCTCATTGCTTCTATCAGCAGGGGTTTAAATACTAATATGCCCCCTTTAAAACAATGACATCCAAATATGCCTCAACTTCAAAATTAATTAAGTTGGTTCAGAGTGTATTTGGCTTTCAAAGCACCTTTAGCTTCATAGAATATTAAATTATGAATCTGAGAAATAGATGAATTAGATTATGTTATTTATCTTTTAGATAAGTATAATCAAGGTATTCAAAAATTCATGAATTATTTAGAGGCTGTGGGAGTGTATGAAGAAAGAGAGGTTAATACAACTACAATGCTACTTGTGAGATTCCTTGATAATGCCTAGCACTGGACAGATACACACTCAGAGGGAATAGATTGCTTTCTTTCCAAAAATTTCAAATGCCTTTTTGTACACTACAGGCAAAAAAGTTTTTTAAAAGCCTTTATACTGGGACATAATTATAGCAGAGGAGTTAGATACTAAAACTGATTATAACATAACCTTTTAATAAGTCAAAAGTGATTTTACTCATTATTGCTTTTATTTTTAGTTGAAGGCATATTTATTAACTCTTCCCAAAGCAAGACACTATATATAATGTAGTTGCCACAGTATGTGACAGAATGCAAGTGCTTGTAGTAGCAGATTTTTATTAGTATGCATACTTCATATAAGAATCGTTCATGTATGTTTGAAATCAACCTTCTAAGAAGGTAAAAGTTGCATTAATCTTTTCTGTCAGCATTTGGTCCTATCTACAATCTATTATTTCTAGACTAGTCAAGGCTCTTCGACTTGCATTCTTAGCATGCCTTTGTTTTGGGCTCTTTGCCCTTAAGAGAAGCACACCTTGGCATCCCGCCAGTTTCTAAGTATTCAATCTCAACTACACACTCTGAGATTTAAAACGTTTGGGCATCCTTCCCCGAGGAGTGAGGCCAAATCTTCTGTATAAATTCACATGCCTTTATTTCTGGGCAGCTCTCACAAGGGAGGCCACGCCAGCAAGTAAATCAGACCCCAGTAGCAGGGGCCAGAGATCTGTTGTCCCTACTGCCTTTCCTCTTGGCCACAGAGTGGCAAATGGTCTGATCCCCCCAGGCCCAAAAGCATCTAATGTCTGGGCCTGTGAAAGTGACCTTATTCAGTAAAAGATTCTTTGTAGACACAATTCAATTAAAGATTTTAAGTTCAAAAGATAATCCAGGAGTGTCTAGGTAGGCTCAAACCATCATGAAAAGATTCAGAAAGTGACAGAGGGAATATACACCTACTGTCAGAGGTCAGCAGGGTATGGCCACGATGTGGGAGGAAGGTAGCCAGAAACCCTGAGAGGAGAGGAAACCATGGCCATACAGGGAGCAACATCTACATGCAGACTTCACTTCTTGCCCTCAAGAATTATTACATAACAAACTTCTAGGGTTTTAAACCATCAACTTTGTGGCAATTTGTGGTGGCAGCCACGGAGACTAGTACACTATCTCAGTGAGTTACCATAAGGAACCTACAGGTGCTACCTAAGGATTACAGGCCAGCAGCAGTCATCATTTACAAGACTTTAAAAAGTTCCTCCACGGCACTCACTGGAGCTTAACCAGCAACCACACTCACCTTTCCAGTAGCACACTCAGTTCCATCAAGTGGGGGCCCCTTCTTAGTCTTACAGAAGTATGGGTTATCAGGGTGGCTGCACCACAGCTGTTTACACGGGTCAAAGGTTCGGAACTGGAAGAAAAAGAAGCAAACAATGGATGACCTTTCAGACAGTGGGACCTTTGCCAACCGTGTTTTCTATATGTCTTCTTTGTGTCATAGTATTCGGTGGAGGGGGGGACGGGGGGGTTGTTTTAATTTCAAGTTGATAGCCAAAGTGGTAACATGTCTAGAAATAAGCACTGGCATTAGGGTTCCAAGTCGGAATGGTCTGTTCTGAAGCAGCAATGGCAAGTGTAAGATGCCCGTATTGTGCTGCATACATTAACTACATCATCCCACTTCATCCCCACATAAACTGTATATACCATCGTCACCCACAGTTCAGATGCAATAAAACTAAACCAGAGATGTCACAGATTGTACTCCAGTTCATGGATTTAGTGTCAGACCTGACATACTCTGTCCGACATCCATTATTATAGTGTCTAACTACTGAAAAGTAGAAACGTAAACTAAAACCACACAAAACAGAGCTTCATTTTGAAGCCTTGGCTGGTCCTGCATATAGTAAATAGCTGAATGAAGCCTGGCTTCAAACTCATCATCCTCCTGCCTCAGTCTTGCAAGTGCTGTGATTCTAGGCATGCACCCACATACTTTTCACAGTATTCCATTTGAGTTTCATCTAATATATCAGGGCAATCATTTTCTATAGCCACAAACATATAGACTACTGGCCATCATGATACAGAGAAGCTCAATGTCATCTTAGAAGGTAAGAAAAGCTGGGGGAAGAGCAGGGCTTGAGTGTCTGGAACCGGAGAGCCTTGGGCCATGTGCAGCTAGCTCTGTGTCTTACCAGGTCTAAGTGATTGGCCTGAGAAGTTCTGCAATCTCGATTTTTTCATCCTAAAGATAAAAGCCTTGAAATCTTTCTGCCACCACTTTTGCAATATGTGTACAAATATGCACGCATGCACACATTTGCATACACATATATAAACACTAATGTATGTATCTGTAACAACAGCTGTAATTTTAAAAGCTATGAATTTGAAAAAGAGCAAGGAGGGGTATTTGGGATGAGGCAATGGTGGAATGATATTATAATCTAGAAAAAAAACAAAAGAAATAATTATAAACTAAAAACCTTTGATCTCTCCATCTCCTTCCTTATCTCTCATGAGGATTAATTTGGGCTATGTACTCAAAGCATCTACTTTAGCTCCATCAACAGAGCAAACACAAGGTAACCACAGATATTTTCACACTTGTATCAGTGAGTTTGCAAAACCCACCCAACAGGAATGGCCCAGGCAGATTTCAAGATAAGATGTCTAAGTTGACAATGGGTCACATACCGCAGTACACATTTTGTAGCCAACACCAAAATCAAAACGGCATTGCTCATCCATAGAATAATTAATTCCAGGAAGTTCTGGGAGTTTGGGCCAGTCGTGTTCAAAGGGGTCATCAAGGAGACAGTCATAAGAACTGTGGGAGGAAAGCAATAAGTGCACTTAAATTCTCAGGAAGAGGACTCTCAGCCCCAATTCTCTAGAGTTTGTTCAGCAAATAGGGCAGGTTCCCAGACACATGGATTTTAAGGATTTGGGTTTTATTTTACTCATCTTTCATCTCTGCTAATTCTGGGAAAGGGAACCAAGCACACCTCTGGGATATAGTGGTGCTATGGCAGCGTTAGTCATATCACCAAGTGATCCTATATTAAGTGTGGCAGTCCTACACCATAGGACTGCGAGGTATAAACAGGGTTAAAAGCAGGCACCCTATATACACACCTTGTCTCCATCCTCAAGATAAATCTGACCACCAGTCACAAGGAATATACCCCACCCCAAGGAAGCCCCACACCAGATAAAACCACTCTTAAGTTCTAGGCTCATGGCTTAACCCATTGTATGACATTGGAGAATCTTTTGGGTCAACACCTCTGAAGTCATGTGTTTAGCCTATGCAACAGGGTATGACATGCAGTGAGGCACATACTGGATGTATCGTTTCAGTTCCTGACCACTGCATCTGGACCAGTGGTAGCGATGGAAGGCAGCTTGCACCAGCGGTGCCATGACACTGCCCATGGCAGTCTCATCGCCACAGCGGTTGCCTTGCCCGTCATGCTCCATGCCCAACCTAGAACACAAAGGAGACCTCCTGGGTAAGAATCATAGATCCATGCCTTGAACTTCCTTTTCTCAGAACACACACTGGGAAAGACATAGTTTTTCAACTCAACATGGCTTCCTTGGAAACACCATGGACACTGAAACTGAGAGCAGTCTAATGAAATGCGTTTCTTTTTCGATAGCCATCAAAGGCACGGGAGGGCTCGACCAAACAGAGTTTCATTGAGTTTCAGCAAATGACCCTTCACTGTTTTAAGCTCCTCACACTTGACAAAGGATGAGAACATATACTGACATTCACTTTTGTGAACAACGGTAGAAAAGCTGTCAGCAATGACTTACACATGGCCAGTTTCATGGGCTACTACAAAAGCAGATGAAAAACCATCTTCGTGATTCAGGGTGCAACTTCTCACTGGGTGACACATGCCCGTGACGGGAGCATACCCTGCAGATAATGATAATCACTTTTATTTTCATTTATTTATATATGAAATATATATTTTCTTATTTTCATTATTTATATATATAAATATATAAGTAATATAACTATTGTTTCATTATTTTATAATTATCATTATAATTAGTACTGGATCTTTGTCTAGAAACAAAAGAAAAAGCAGTGCTCCTGTAAATAGGGGCAACATTACTTTTCTGTTACTAGTAAGCCACGTTTTCTTGGGAAAGCAAGAAGGGACTGCCTGGGGTGCCCATGCTGTTACCATCTCAGCTTATCTTTCTGTTTAACTAAATGACCCTTCATATCTTAGTTCTAACAGAAGGAGCCAGAAACCCCACCAATGCGGAAAAGAAACCCATCAGTCTTTCAGTCTTTTCCGAACTCTCCATCAGAGTTTACTAGATAAATGTAACCTGACTTTGGAACGAAGACTGTTGGCAGGAGCCACTCTCGTTCCAGACAGTTAGTGGAAATCATCACACTGCACTCTCCCTTCTATACCCTAAATAGAAAGCCATTATTTTTAAGGCAAGTATAATTTACTACGGTGCTTAAGGGACATTTAACATTGTGGATTCTGCAAAAAGTCACTGGAAAAAACAGAGGGGGGAGGGGAAACGTACGCTTGGCCTGCTGGGTGGCAGAAAGTGGTATAGAGATGTGAACATTTGCACAGCCTGCTCGACTTGGGGTTTTGCTTGAAAATCCAGGCCCTTAATTTTTTCGTCTATATAGTTCTAGTAATACCTTGCATTCCAGCAGGCCCAAAGTCTTGCCTGGTTAAGAAAATTGCATGATCATGGTGTTCGGCGTGGTTGGGATCAGGTTTTTGTTGTTGGCAAGCCCAGCGGCACACGTTCTCCAGGCTCCTGGACGGGTTTCCCCTTTCGATGAGACTGATGGACTAAAAGGAGAAAACATGTTAGAGACACATATTGTAATTTAAATTCTAGGATATTTCAATGATGATTCAGAAATATTATTTTGGGGGTCAACATTGATTTAGAAATTCTAAAAACCCATAAAAGACCTTTTGAGGAGGTCACATGCCACCTGTGGGAAAGTCCACAGACACATGCATAGCAGTGTTGGAAGTCAAGATTCACTCGGTATTGATAATCATTTGAAGGAGAATTTTTAGAAGTCTAAAATATTTCCTGGTTGTATTCAAATTTTAGGTTCTACACATTAAAGTACTGGGAAAGATTCTTGCATTCGACTTTTTCTAGAGATATGAAAGTCAAAGATCTTAGTTAAGATTTTTATGTACTCTTTGGTCTAAAAATAATTTGTATAAAGGAGGAAAATATGTTCTTTCAAGATTTGGCAGAACTGGTCAAACTTTATAATATATAGGGTACAGTCAAGTAACATTAGCTTTTTAACCTCATGATAATGACAGGGTTTGGTCTCTTTTCTGGTAACTTTAATGGACATATATATATACATATGTGTATGTATATATACATACACATATACATTTCAGCCTGGAGTTAAAAAGTTGAAGGGTAAAGGGTTTAGGGGTAAAAGAGCCCATCCTTTAAAAACACAGGATCTCATTTCCAAAGTGTTTCTAACAGAAAGAGAAATTGAACTTTGAATCCCAAATGAGTTCCTAATCGGCTAAAGAACCCGGAGTTTTGTTAAATTTCAGCAAATGCTATTATCAGTGTTTACATTTTTAATAAACTTAGCTTGGTCTGTTATATGCTAATCATACAGTTTGCCAAACAAATGGTCAACTGAAGGCTGTTAAGACTTCCAGCTGGGGTTAGCTTGCTCCTTCCTGACAGCACAGAGGACATCAGGCTTTTGAAAGAAGGTGAAGACCAGGGACAGACTATCTGTAGATGAGGACATGTTGTTAGTAGATGCAGAAAGAAACATAAACTCACAGAGACTATGGTTTCCCAAATGCACAAGTTCATAAGTGTTTCCTCACCAGGAACATTAGTGATGGGAGACATTCATTATTGTAAACATGAACATTGGCATGGGAGTCAGTCTTCTCAAAGGAAGTTAATTATTTCCAAGGTCAGAACCACGTCTAATATTGATACACACAGGTTTTCCATAATATGGCAAGGGTAGCTACTATATGCATTTTGATTCAAGTTTCTGATTTCAAAGAGATTAAAACTTTTTTAACTGAAAATGTATTCAGGGTGCTTTACCTTTAAATATATATATTTAAATACTGTTTTAAATCAAACAAAAGATGTTTCTGCTTTCTTCATAAACATATTCCAAGTGCTTTGAGAATAACTATCGTAAAAATGGACATTTCACATAGACACAGTGAATTCATGTACAGGTCACAAGCCTCATGCTAATAGGCTAAGGACATTTTCTTTTTTCTTAACAGCATCTGTCCATGTTCACTTGCTTATTCAGTCTCACCTAAAGCCCTGATAACTGGTGCTCGCATGTTGCTCAGTTCATAGTGTTTGTCTAGCATGCAAGAGATTCTTGGTTAAATCTCTAGCAGATTATACATTGGGCATGTTAGTGCTTTCTTATAATACCAACATTTAGGAGGCAGAGTTAGGAGGATCAAGAGTTGAAGGTCATCTTCGACATCATAGGGAGTCTTAGTCCAATCTGAGCTATATGAGACCTGCCTCTAACAAAAAGTTGCTCTAATTTATTATTCTCTTTTCATTCTGGAAGATTCTCCTCCCCAGCTTTATAACCATGAGTCTAAATAAGATTAAAAATAGTTTTGGCACCCAATCTTTTACTGGCTAACCTAGTCTTAATGTGTATAGCCCACATTACCTTTGCGTAACCGAGCATAATCATTCGTACCAGGACCACATTTATATGCACTCCAAGGGACTCATCATGGTAGATTTCATTTACCTGGAGACAAAAGAGACAGTTGCTACAAGAAAGGCAATGCAAAGGATTTTAAGACACATGCAACATTTAAGAGATCAGCCATGCCAGTCACAAGTCCTCTAGTCAGATTGGGCAACTTACATTGTTTTTAAATTTAGCTTAAGCCAATCTCCAAAATGAAGTAATTTATCTTTTTTTGAGCAAACTTTGGATACATGAATTATTGAGTTTTTGTAAACTACAGAGAAAAATTAACATAGACATGCTAGGAAGAGATTTGTTAAACAAATGGTATGTGTGTGTGCACTCTCGCACAAGTGCATGAACATGCTCACATTTGTGTATGTGCCTACATATAACATAACACTCACATAAAACAAATTAAAAAATAATATGACTCTGGTGATTTTCTGTCCTCCTGTGAGTGGCCACAAGACAATGGAAGAAGACAGACAATAGCAGGAATGCCCATGTGGCTTGCAAAGGTTCTATCTTAATCGAGGAATTTCTGTATAGAAGCTCTGAGGATCTATCTGTGAGTCAGCACGTATGTAGTTTTCCCAGCATCCCCCAGGACAGAGCATCTGGGGCAATGCTTTTTTTAGAACTACTGTGGGATAAATACTTTTCAGAATATGCATTATTAAGGAGACTGTACAAGTGTTTATCAGAGCTGTCAGTTCTGGACTCAACTCCGAAGAGCTCAATTGACTCCCATATCATTATTTCATTTTTAAAGTTAGGCTAGAATTTCTCAGAAATAATTTTGTATATTTTAATTGTACAGATGTTGGAATTAGAGAAATATTAGGTTGCAGCTCAACCACGTTTTTCATACAGGGAGGACGATGAAGCCTGTAGACTGTCATCGACAAGCTAAACCACACAGTGCGGTACTGGCAGACAGGAATCTAAAGCACACTGTAATTATATCTTCTGATTAAGCTACTGCAAAGTGAGTGCAAAGAAAGTCTGTCCAACTTGGCAAACTTTAGCCAGAGTGACAAAGGCAGCATTACCTGGCTAGATTCCAGTTATGAGTTATTCCCCAGAACAAGGGCTCAAACTTCTAACAGAAACTAAGAGAGAGATGAAAACTAACCACAATTTCACTTGAGATCCAGGAGGTTTGGATGGCAGGCTTAGCAAATCTAAAAGCTGTGGAGAAGAGTATAAAGCCAGAAAATACAGAACATTTCAATCATCATAGAATGAAACTCATGCATCAGGGTACTCTGGCTTGCCACGTTAGACTTGCCACACCTACCAGGAAACAGGCCAAGAAATCTCTAGTTAGATGTTTCAAGATCCTAGCATGACTGCATGGAATAGTTTCAGCATTATAGACCTTAAATTGATGCATTGTATTCAGATGGTATTCAAATTGTACACAGTATTTACAAAGCTACCACAGATGGATGTGAAAGGCCAGTCTAAGGTAGAAAATACTAAAAACGGTAAAGTATATTCTAACAAAAAAGGCTTTATGGTCTCTTTAAGTGGAAAATGCATATATTCATTTAAGCTGCTGCAAAGTGAGTACAAAGTAGAAAATGCATATATAATGCATATTCATTAATTAGAAATATCCAGCTTGGTAGTGATAGAAGATAAGATAGGTTAAAAAAATACTCTGTGATGAACCCTTGCATTGCCTGGGATTATAGGCAGGTGATCCATGGCCAGGTTGGCTCATGATAGGCTAAAGGATACCCAAAGTATTAAACTCACTGTGTACTGACATATAAGAGAGCTGGTCAACAATACAATGGCATTTAAAAATATAACAGAGACCAAAGGGCCCAGAAAATGTGTCCTATACAGAATGACTTGGGAGATGCAGAGATTAAAGACACCAGACATTAAATCTCTCAAATCACATTGCTTCAAAATCCCTCAATGCCTAGCAACTCGACGATAGCAAGGAGCAGAATAAGGTGAGTAGCTGGTGATACCACTGGGGACCATGATGGGGTCCTAGCTTGCACTGCTACCAGGGGGCAATGTCTGGATTTGTGGCCCTGCAGCAGCAAGGCCAGGATGTCATCCCTGGACTGGGCTGCTGCCCTGGGCACATGTTGATGACTGAAGGCTGTGCAGAACTGGCTCCACCCCTCATCTGGGCATCATGGAAGAGCTGGCCCTTGGGGCATGAGAACAAGAGAGCAAATGAACCTCTCTTCCCTCAAATTCCAGGGGTTTCAGTTGAGCCAGCCCCAAGGATATGAGACATGAGCACTGGAGAGCTGGCCCTATCTCTTGTATCCCTGCAGTGGTGTGGATGAGGGAGAAATATCCTCCTCCTGTCTCTGCCCTCACCATCCGCTGTAGGCAGAAGACCTGGCCATGGGGTCGTGGTAACAGAATCGTCCTTGCCCCTCACCAGCTACAGCACTCAGCAGACTGGGTCTTGTACCCTGCTTGAGCAGCACAGTAGAGCTGACCCAGACAGTGGGGGTGTAGGCAAGCTAGAATGAGGATGAGAGCATGAGAAAGATGGCCCCACCACTTGTCTACCATAGTATGGTAACATGGGTGAGGGAGACACGTCCCTCATCTCATCCCTTGCCATCTATAGCAAGCTTGAGAGTTAGCTGGCTTTAGAGTCATCAGAGTGGGAGAGCTGGCCCTGCCCCTTATCTTGGTAGCACAGTAGAGCTGCCCCAGGTCTGGGGGCTGCAGGTGAGCTGGCCTAAGGGTTTGATGGCCTCCTTCTCCACTCCCTCGTCCCTTGGCATCTATGGCAGGCAAAAGAGCTAGCTCTTGAGAGTGGGAGAACAATCCCTGTCCCTCACTGGCAACAACATTTGGGAGAGTGGGCCCCTGCACCTTGCCTGGGCAGAGGGTAGAGCTGGCCCTAGTTTTAGGGGTTGCTGGGCAGCCTGCCCTGAGGGTTTGAGAATAAGAGAGCCAGAGGATTGACCAGCTTACATAAGACCTCAGGCCCAGATCCAGGGCTTTGAATTGGCCTACCCCATCGATGAACTGCTGGAGAGCACGAAGAAGCCAGTCTTACAGATCCAAAAGTACAGAATCTCCATGACACAGGGAAACAACAGGATATCTGAGAAGAGTCCCAGGATCCAGAAGTCTTGTGCCAGACCAACAAGTCATTGCAATGGACATTTGCAGGTAAAGGAGTGTGGACAAAAAGATATACTATGGGACATACTGTGACACAATGAGATTTTTTTTCTCTGTTGGAGTGGGGACCTGTAAGGTTACAAGGGTGGAGAGCAGGTAAGGGGAGGGGAAGATGAGTTGGATTTTAGTGTATGATAGGAAATTCACAAAATATAAATAAAAAGTTTTTTAAAAAATTAATCAAAAAAAGAACAATATTTTCACAGTAGCAGAAACTAGTCTTCCAATAAGAGAAACCAACAGTAGCAGTCTATACTGAGCAAAGCCCTGCATCTTACCCATCATGCTTCCCAAGGATCAAGAGAGTTGACTCCTATATATAATTCACTTTTTTAAAAAAAGATTTATGTATTTTATTTATATGAGTACATTATAGCTATCTTCAGACCCACCAGAAGAGGGAATTAGATCCCATTACAGATGGTTATGAACCACCATGTGGTTGTTGGGAATTGAACTCGGGACCTCTGGAAGAGCAATACAGTGCTTTTTAACCACTGAGCAACCTCTCTAGCCCCTATAATTCATTTTTAATATATGCTTAATAATATGTCAATTTTCCATCTCCTCATGTCTACCAATGCTACAGGTATAGTGTTGTCACACTAAGACACACACAGGACAAGAACAACTGGAGGAAGAATGGAGCAAGGTTCTGTGGAGTCGAAAGGAGTTCAAAGTCCTGGATTCTGATTCCAGTTTTCCCACAATAAGCTAAGGGACTATAGAATGGTTGCCTAACCACTCTGAACGTTAAGTTTCTTGGTGAAATATTGTAACTGTAGTTGTTCTGCCTGCCTCATAGACAGGTGGCTCAAATCTAGCAAGATGACGTACCTCTATTCTCTGCCTAATGCCAGATCCTTTCCAAACCTATCTACTTGTATATGGGAGGTTTTGTGAAGACAAATGACCACAACCCACCTTTTCTTGAAAAAGAAAAAAGAAAGCAAATGTCCCATTGGATTTCTAAGGGAATTTCAAGAGGCTTTAATTTGAGTTTGTTACGTGTCAATCAAGTAGAAGGTGAAATTCATAATTATCAAGAAAATTACTAGAAAAAAATCATTGCAGTGTAGTTTGTCTCAAAGGTGGTAGAGATCTGTCAGCAGATGGCACTGTTTCACTCTTAACAAGAGAGGAGGACTGGCTACCTGCTCCCTATACCTCCAATGCACCTATCCCCAGCTGGCTTGTGGGCCTTCTCATGTTTACTCACAAATAAAACAGCTCCCACTAAGCTAAACAGAAGTTTCAAAATAGCACGAGGAAAACCTTGTTTTGAATGACTACTTATTTGAAACTTAAAAGCAAAGCAAAAGTATTGGGAAACTCTTATTTAGAGTTTGTGTCATCTGGTTATAGTAGTCTATAAGAGGCCTAAAGGCCCACCCCCGCCAGCTGCCTAACTTTACCATCCAAAAAAACAGTACAGAAAAGAACTAAGAGTGTGTCCTACTGAATTCCTAACTTCACTCAATCAGAAAGGACTAAAATGTTTGTAAAGACAATAGTTTTACAACTTTTAGTGACAAAGAAAGTATATATCCACAAGTAAAAGCCACAGCATCAGGATCCACTTGCAACAAACACTTAACATCATGCACACCTTTCGAGATGCCAGACATTGTTGTTCATACGGCAGCCTGTACTACATCAAGTAACCCTTGAGACACTCACAGACATCATCTTCACGGTACAGCTAAGGAAACTGAACCCCAGAGTCATTCATTTCCCCAAGGCCATAGCCACAGAGCAAGCTGAAGGTGTCAGTCTGGAGAGTTCGATTCTCCACTCAACAGATTTAAACACTTTACCACACTTCCAAACACACAAATCATGGCATGGTGGAACAGATTTCATTTCAGAGTAAGAGCAATTCATACTTCCGAGTTTATAAATACAGCACGGAATTATACCGGGAGAGGTAACTCAACATTCACTTGTTTTGGTTATCTTCTTCCAGATGGATTTTAAAGAAAGGGGAAGATAGATTTATTACAACTAACAATTTCTTTTTTTTTTAATCAAAACAATGGTGCACTAAAAGTATTGGAAAAATAAAGGCCAGAAAAGGTGAACGAGAAAAACAGGGTGGGGCGTGGAGTAAATGGTGGGCATAAGAAAAGCACAAAGTATAGATGTTGCTATAAGTCATGTATTTGACACGTGTAATAGTGATCAAAATGTCACCCATAGTGCCAACCTACTGGACTCTGGACATGTTCAACGAGGAGTTCAGGGTTGAGCCCAGAGTTCTCATTAAATGATTTGAAAGAAAGGGTAAACAGAATATTAATTCAATTTTCAGATGGCCTTCGCTTTGATGAGGTTGCCAATGATATAAAGAGGGCAAAAAAGGCAAAAATCCAACCAAGTATCTCTTTCCTTGAAAAAAAAAATTCCTTCCAGGTTTGTTCCCAGTCAGGACAATTTCTCCAGGGCATTCCCCTGGCAGGACAGCCTGACCGTTGTCTGACTAGCTGATGAACAGCTTTGCCTGGCTTCAACAAAGAGACACTCATTTTTCTTCCAGGTGAATTGGGCTTTAAGAGGCAGTGTGGTGGAATGATTAGGAACATTGACCCTATCACCTACCTGTCCAGCTAGGGTTTTAGCTTAGGTCATCCTGGGCATGTCATTTCATCATCTGTGCCTCGGTTTCTACATTGGTAAAAATGAATTGCCACATTATTGTATTCACAGAGTTATTGAAAGGAATGTGTGGGTCCATGTGTGAACAGTGATTAAGATGGTGGTTGGCTTTCATAAATGTAAAAAAGAAAAATTAGGCATAATTATTGCCATTTGCTCAGATAAGCAGATAAATAGTATAGATATGTTAATTTTTAAAGAGATTTTTGGATGTTAAGACAGTCAGGGTTCTTCTGGCCAGACATAAAAGAATTCTGAATTGATCTATGGAAAATTATCATTCCATGATTATGTCTCAAGGAGCTAAACATGCCAAACAATCACACACCCACTTTTCTTCTGTAGTCCATCTCTGGAGCCTCCTGATACTCAGAATAGACAGGTGCCCTTCAACCAAATCTATTTTTCTCTCAACTCCAACCTAACATTGCTAGTAGTTATAATGCTATGTAAGACTCTAATTTTCTATAATACTCTCATCAGACTTTCATAAGTGCCCCAATATCCAAGGAGTGGGGAACTGAAGAGTAAATGAGTTTGAATTTGCTCTGATCAGTCATGTATTCTAATGGGAGAAACACAGGCCTGAAAGCATGGAAAATATAAATGTAAGAAGAAATGAACAACGTTGTGGATGAGGGCTGGTGGTAGACAGCTTTCATAGAATGCATAAGTCTCTGGGTTTGAGTTCTGGTATTAAAAAAAGGAGGGGCAAGTTCATAAAGATAAAAACAGGGGCTGAGCTGGAGAGCAGTTGAGGAAGGAGGTGAAGAAGAGGAAGCAGCCCCTAGTCATCCCTCTGCAACCAGAATTTGCTTCGAAAGCCCACACCAAAGAAGTCACTAATCACCTTTAAAACTCGGTATAGCTCCTTATTAGCAAAAAACTTCCCAGGCCTTAGTATATCCATTTCCTGAAGTTAGCCTCAGCTTCCTAACCAGTCTCTCATACCCTGCTGCCTGCAATACCCCGTCACTTACCACCCAGACAAACCTACAGTGGGTGTACTGGATGGTTTTGTGTCAACTTGACACAAGCTAGAGTCACCACAGAGGAAGGAGGCTCAGTTGAGGAAATACCTTTATGTGATCCAGCTGTAAGGCATTTTCTTAATTAGTGATCTATAAGAGGAGGGCCCAGTCCATGATGAGTGGTACCATCCCTGGGCTGCTGGTCCTGGGTTCTACAAGAAAGCAGGCTGTGCAAGTCATGTGAAATAGGCCAGTTAAACAACACTGCTCTGTGGCCTCTGTGTCAGCTCCTGCTACCGCATTCCAGCCCTGATTGAGTTCGAATCCTGACTTTGTCTAATGATAGACTATGATCTAGAAGTGTAAGCTCTTTAAACCCTTTCCTCCCCAATTTGCTTTTTGGTCATGGTGTTTTTGTTACAACAATAGAAACTCTAACTAAACAGTGGTTATCAATTCACCATGAGCTAGTCCTTGTAGTATCTTATTACAAGTTGGTCCCCCCACCTTTCAATACCCAGTGTATTCTTTGGTATCCAGCACATCCTTTCCGAATACTTTATAGATCACTGGCATTAATGGCCAAACCTTATCTTCCTCCTTTTCAGTTCATATTTACATAATGTCAGTGATGGATCTTCTGAAGGGAAAATAATACTATCATATTTTATTACCATTATTTGATTTTACTTGGTACAATTAGCATGATATGTGAAGGAGCTAGATTTTATTAGTATTTGTTGTTTTTGTTTTCTAGGGATTTAATAGGATTGTAGTTTCAGGAGAGACTACAAATGCTGGATAAATAAATACCTTGCACATGATTGTGAATTTCAAGAGAAAAAAAAACTGGATTTTTAGATACTAACCCAAAATGAAAACTGTTGCATGACCCACTAAGGCTGTCTGAACACATATCTCCAGAAAAATCTGCCTCACACTGATACTCAGTAATTTCATAAACATTACCTAAGAGCCAGAAGTTGTCATTAAGTACATCAATAACATTCATGTGCTAAACCTCAGTGATTGTGCTTTGTAAGAGCCATGGTATGGAGGGAATATACGATTTATTGTGTTTTTATTTATATGTGCACGGCAGGCAGCTTTCAAAGTTCCACATATGAAGCTTAAAGACATACTGTAAGTGTGTTCAAGGAACAAACAGTCTATCAGAAAACTACTCTTTTTTTTTTTAATTTTAAAAATTACATTTATTACATATACTAAAACTATAACAATTGCATATACAATGCAAATGGATATAGTTATAATCCTGGTCCCTCCAAAGTAATTTCTCTTAAGGTACCAGCATGTTTCTTCCACAAACTAAGAATCCCACAATAAGCTGTTAGCGCTGTAGAGTGCCATACTTTCTGGAAGATGCTTGGGACCCATTACTTCCCAAGACTCACCAACCTAGAGTCTACTTGTCAGTCCCAGAAGGATTTCCTCTTCTGTCTCTCAAAGGCTTAACTTAGTGATCCATGCATTTCCAAGCCTGGCTGGCTTAATTTAAGGATACCTTTGCAAAATAGTTTGGGTAGAATTTTCTGACAATACAGGAATTCTTGGGTCTGTAGTTCAGCTGCAGTAACTTGTGCACTAGACTGGTATATACACATGATCCCAAATACAACTGTGTGGTGGACATTTCATTCCTTCTTAAAAGGGGGAACCAAATACCCACGGAAGGAGTTGCAGAGATTAACTATGGAGGAGAGACTGAAGGAAGGGCAAGCCAGCCTAAATATAGCTATCTCCTGAGAGGCTCTGACAGCACCTGACTAACACAGATGTAGAGGCTCACAGTCATCCATCGAACTGAGTACAGGGTCCCCAGTGAAGGAGTTGGAGAAAGGACCAATGGAGCTGAGGGGTTTGCAGCCCCTTAGGACGAACAACAATATGAACTAAGTAGTACCCTCAGAGAAAACTACTCTTAAAAAATTAAAGCACATTGTACCAAGGAGGAAATAATTTGCAAGATACTCAAAGGACCTGTTAGTTGATCCTGGTCTTGATAAATGAAGTGACTCTAGAAAAAGACCAAACTATAGATGAAAAGAAAAGGATCTTATTTTATATGCTAAATCAAAATAAGATGGGACAGGGATGGTACCCAGTACCACCTCAACCACATACTGAATTGCAGGAGCCAACGTATCAACAGCAACACGAACAAAACCCTCCCATCTCTACAGTGAAGAGGTTGCATTAGCAAGCCTGCCATGTCATTCCAAACCTAAAAGCCTAGGATTTTTAGTTTTTCTTGTGGACTACAAGCATCTTGAGAACACAGGATATTGGATCAGTGTTTCAATAACTGATGAACGCTTACATTTACTTTTAAAAGAGTATAGTTAGCTTGATAGTCTATGCAGTAATTTCTATATATGTGGTGTGGTTTGAATGAGAGTACCCTGCCAGAGACTCAGGTGTTTGAATATTTAGTTTCCCCATGAGCCATGACATTTGAGGAGCTAGTGTGGACTGCTTGTGGCTTTGAGGATTCCTAGCCTTGGGACACTTCTAGTCCACTCCCTCGGCTTTGTGTGTACTCTGAAGCTGTGATCACTCAACTTCCTGCTCCACCTGCCTGTTAGCATTTCTCCCAGCTGTGATGGACATTTGCCCTGGAGCCATGGGCCAAAATAAATTCTTCCATGAGTTGCTTTTTATCACAGTGCTTTATCATGGCCCTGGAAAAGTCACTCAAATCTTCATAGCAACTGCCAATGATTAAGCATATTAACTTTCCTTTTGGATTATTACTCTAGAAAGCAAGGTTGAGAGGTTCCTTTTCACCAATCTGGGAATCTCGTAGGTATTTGAGCAGAAAGGCACTGAAGAGGTAAAGACAGTGGACCAGGAGAAAGCAAAATCTAAAAATACAATCACCAAACATGAGCCTCAACTTGCGAAGGAAAAGGTGCCAGAGACTCAGAGGTGAGGTGATTGATGGTGCACACAGGTATGGAGACCAAGAGAAACTCTAGCTTCCAAATGATGGAAACATATAATTTTTATATTCTTTTTACTACTTCCCTCTTAATAATTGGATAAAAACTTCACAGGTTCAAATAAAGTAAAACAATAGGATTCTACAAGCCCAGGTGGCACTCCCTGCACACCTGGCTTTCATCCTTATAGATGTCTGTCTTTCTTCCATTGTTTTTCTTACTTCCTCTTAGCCTGTTATGAACAGGAGTGCCAATATTGCACTAGATGAGACCCTGCAGAAGGTTTCATGTGACTTTATGGAAAACTGAAAATTTTGTAAACAAAAAGCAAACTCTAGAATGTTATTTTTCTGGTCCAAACTCAAAGACTTCCATATATATTCATACATTAAAATATTATTCTAAGTTAAAATTCCCCTTTCCACATTTATTCACAATCATTATTAACTGACTATATAGTCATTCTTCCTATTTAAAGGGTTCGTTCTCATCTTCCCTCCTTCTTGCATCTTTCCTACCATCATTAAGATTAGCAGAGCACTGTAACTACTCTCTGTGTGGAAAGTTTTACAGCAAAAATCTTTCTATGGGCAATGTCTTACCATTGCTAGGTCTCCTCTGAGTGCTGTGTGAATGCTACAGCAGGAGATACATCTCAGACATGCATCTCTCAACTTTTTCAATCTATCTTAAAACAAGTCACAATTTTCCTCAACTCACAATAGCAGACTCTACAACAGTAAGACATCCACATTGTAACAGTGGGAATATTTGTACTGTCAGGAATCACACACTAACTTTGAGGTCTCTTTACAAAACACACTTTAATTACTGTGGGTTATTTGTTTATCTTTCCTAACTTGAATGCATTCACAAAATATTTCCAACTGAACTAATAATAATTGCTAATTTTTCTCTGTGTGTAATAAACATAATTAGTTTGAATTAGTTTTGCTTACAATCTCTAGAATTTAAAACCATTCTTCCTAACAATATAAGACCACAAAATACATTTGCTCTAAACTAAATTTCCATAGTTTTCACTTTCTTCCCATTCTCCTGTTTCCATCTCTGTGCATCCCTTCTCAAATCTCTCCTCATGCATCATAGAATTTAGCACTCCTGCTTATATGTCCAAATGCCCCACCAAGGAGCCATCAGAATTCTGATGCTAAGATCTGCTCTGTACTCTCTGATCTATTGTGGAATTCATACATGCTCCTTGACATAGCATTTAAGGGCACATAACTCAACCAACTTACCATAAATGGGCTTGCTTCCCTCTCCCCTCCAGGAAGTTCTGCAAGTTAGCTATTAAGGGAAGGCTTATGAATTCAAATGTTCTCACTTGATGCTACTGCACTGACCATGACCTTGGTAAATCTGTGCACAGCACACCTTTAGAGCCTCAGAGAGTTTTAAAACATGTGTAATGTTATGAACTCAGTGAAAAAAATATACTTTGTAAAGCTGAAATATTGGTGTTCATAAAATAATTACTAATAAAATACACTTTCATAGGTGTATTATATGAAATATACTACACATGGAAAAAAAGTGAATAGTATAGACTCCCATAGAAATAAAGCCAAATATCAAAAAAGAAAGAGAAAAGAGATTTTGACAACAAATTTACAAGATTGACATGCCTTGTGTTATAGAATGATATGGTTGAGAATGCATAAAAGGGAAGGGGACCAATACCCCAGCTGTCTCTCACAAGTAGGTGACTTGGATACATTGTTGCTGGTTATTTCTCAGCAATTGCTCTGTGCCAGTTACAAAGACTAAAAGGACACCAATGGGAAATGATGCCAAAATTGCCTCTGGATCTTGTTAAGACTCATAAGAGAAAAATAAAAGACATATTACTTGAAAGGCCCATCAGCAATTGCTGAACCAGGAGCTATATACTTTGTAAGTATGTTACTTTCTCTATAATTTTTAAACTAGGGCATTTATTTGAAAGTTCTTAAACAACTTTGAAAATCTATCTATCATCTCAGTTACAGAACAATACTGGGAAGAATTATCTGCTCTGTCCAGAGCAGATGCTGTGGCAAGCTGACAGTCCGCAGAGTATTGTTGTTCCTTCAAATGAAAATCTAAATCAAAATCATGATATAATTCCTTCCTATATGACTTCTAAAACATGTGATTTTCCACGTGGTAACAAAAAGAAACCAGTTGATTGGTCAAAAGGAGCTTGTACTCCATGTTTCCTTTGACTGTAATCTTATACTTAAGAAGTATAAATCAGAATTTGAATTAAAAGTTGTTATGGTTTGCACACCTTTCTTGCAAGTGGAGAGCTTCTCTCCAGGGAGTGCTCTGACCCCTGGTCTCAGGTGGGACCAGCTGGGAGGTACAGACCACAGAAGCTGCAGCCTTTATTCATCCATCTGCACCCAGGAGGGACTGCTGATCCACAGCCCACTGCACACAGGTCCTACCAGGGTAGAGCTGATCTCCCAGAAGTGCTGACACAGGCTTATAGACCCAGCCAGAGACAGCAATAACACCTAACACCAGAGATTAACGGATGGCTAAAGGCAAACACAAGAATCTTACCAACAGAAACCAAGACTACTTGGCATCATCAGAACCTAGTACTCCCACCACAGCATGTCCTGGATACCCCAACACACTGGAAAAGCAAGATTTTGATCTAAAATAATATCTCATGATGGTGATAGAGGAATTTAAGAAGGACATAAATAACTCCCTTAAAGAAATACAGGAGAACACATGTAAAGAGGTACAAGCCCTTAAAGAAGAAAACCAAAAATTTCTTAAATAATTACAGGAGAACACAAGTAAACAAGTAGAAGCCCTTAAAGAGGAAACACAAAAATCCCTTAAAGAATTACAGGAAAGCACAACCAACTAGGTAAAAGAATTGAACAAAACCATCCAGGACCTAAAAATGGAAGTAGAAACAATAAAGAAATCACAAGGAGAGACAACTCTGAAGATAGAAAAACTTGGAAAGAAGTCAGGAGCCATAGATGCAAGCATCATCAATGGAATACAAGAGATAGAAGAGAGAATCTCAGGTGCAGAAGATACCTTAGAAAACATTGACACAATAGTCAAAGAAAATGCAAAAAGTTCCTAACCCAAAACATCCAGGAAATCCAGGGCAAAATGAGAAGACCAAACCTAAGGATAATAGGCATAGAAGAGAGTGACGACTTCCAACTTAAAGGGCCAGTAAATATCTTCAACAAAATTATAGAAGAAAACTTCCCTAATCTAAAAAAAGAGATGCCCATGAACATACAAGAAGCCTACAGAAATCCAAATAGACTGGACCAAAATAGAAATTCCTCCCTTCACATAATAATAAAAACACAAAATGCACTAAACAAAGAAAGAATTTTAAAAGCAGTAAGGGAAAAAGGTCAAGTAACCTATAAAGGCAGGCCTATCACAATTACACCAGACTTCTCCCCAGAGACTATGAAAGCCAGAAGATCCTAGGCAGATGTTATACAGACACTAAGAGAACACAAATTCCAGCCCAGGTTACTATACCCAGCAAAACTCTCAATCACCATAGATAGAGAAACCAAAGTATTCCATGACAAAATCAAATTTACACAGTAAATTCTTCAAAGGATAATAAATGGAAAACTGCAACACAAGGAGGGAAACTACATCCTAGAAAAACAAGAAAATAATCTTCCAACAAAACTAAAAGAAGTTAGCCACATGAACAGAATTCCAACTTTAACAACAAAAATAATAGGAAGCAACAATTACTTTTCCTTAATATCTATTAATATCAATGGACTCAATTCCCCAATAAAAAGACATAGGCTATCAGACTGGGTACATAAACAGGACCCAACATTTTACTGCATTCAGGAAAACCACCTCAGTGACAAACACAGACTAAAAGAATAAAAGGCTGGAAAGCAATTTTCCAAGCAAACGGTCCCAAGAAACAAGCTGGAGTAGCCATTCTAATATCAAATAAAATCGACTTTCACCCTAATATGATCAAAAAAGATAAGAAGGGACACTTCCTACTCATCAAAGGTAGGATCTACCAAGATGAACTCTCAATTCCGAACCTCTATGCTCCAAATCAAAGGGCATCTACATTCATAAAAGAAACTTTACTAAAGCTCAAAGCACACATCACACAATAATAGTGGGAGACTTCAACACCCCACTCTCTGCAATGGACAGATCTTGGAAACAGAAACTAAACAAAGACATAGTGAGACTAACAGAAGTTATGAAACAGATGGATTTAACAGATATCTATAGAACTTTATATCCTAAAACAAAAGGATTTACCTTCTTCTCAGCACCTCATGGTACTTTCTCCAAAATTGACCATATAATTGGTCACAAATCAGTCCTCAACAGATACAAGAAGATTGAAATAATTCCTTGCATCCTATCAGATCACCATGGACTAAGACTGCTCCTCAATAACAACATAAACAATAGAAAGCCCACATACATGTGGAAGCTTAACAACACTCTACTTAATGATAATCTGGTCAAGGAAGAAATAAAGAAAGAAATTAATGCTTTCTAGAGTTTAATGAAAATGAAGCCACAACATACCTAAACTTATGGGACACAAGGAAAGCAGTCCTAAAAGGAAAACTCATAGCTCTAAGTACTTCCAAAAAGAAACTGGAGAGAGCATACACCAGCAATTTGACAGCACATCTGAAAGCTCTAGAACAAAAAGAAACAAATTCACCCAAGAGGAGTCGACAGCAGGAAATGATCAAACTCAGGGTTGATATCAACCAAATAGAAACAGAAAGAACTATACAAAGAATCAACCAAACCAGGAGCTGGTTCTTTGAAAAAATTAACAACATAGATAAATTCTTAGCCAGACTAACTAGAGGGCACAGAGACAGTATCCTAATTAACAAGATCAAAAAAGAAAAGGGAGACATAACAACAGACACTGAGGAACTCCAAAAAATCATGAGATCCTACTACAAAAGCCTATCCTCAACAAAACTGAAAAACCTCAATGAAATGGACAATTTTCTAGAGAGATACCAGGTACCAAAGTTAAATCAAGATCAGATCAATGATCTAAACAGTCCCATATGCACTAACGAAATAGAAAGAGTCATTAATAGTCTCCCAACCAAAAAAAGCCCAGGACCAGATGGGTTTACTGCAGAGTTTTATCAGACCTTCAAAGAAAACCTAATAGCAATACTCATCAAACTACTCCACAAAATAGAAACAGAAGGTATTCTACCCAATTTGTTCTATGAAGCTATAATTACTTTGATACCTAAAACACACAAAGACCTAACAAAGAAAGAAAACTTCAGACCAATTTCCCTTAATGAAAAAATAATCAATAAAATTCTTGCAATCCAAATCCAAGGAAACATCAAAACAATCATCCATCATGATCAAGTAGGCTTCATCCCAGGGATGCAGGAATACTTCAATATAGGGAAATCCATTAGTGTAATCCACTACATAAACAAACTCAAAGAAAAAAATCATATGATCATCTCATTAGATGCCAAGAAAGCATTTGACAAAATCCAGCACCACTTCACAATAAAAGTCTTGGAAAGATCAGGAATTCAAGGCCCATATTTAAACATAGTAAAAACAATATATAGCAAACCAGTAGCCAACATCAAACTAAATGGAGAGAAACTTGAA
>NW_022196905.1:81859457-81872284 GCF_008632895.1 Mastomys coucha
CCACTCTCTCCCTACCTATTCAATATTGTACTTGAAGTCCTAGCCAGAGCAATTAGACAACAAAAGATTAAAGGGATACAAATTGGAAAGGAAGAAGTCAAACTATCACTATTTGCTGATGATATGATAGTATATTTAAGTGATCCCAAAAATTCCACCAGAGAACTTCTAAACCTGATAAACTTCTTCAGCAAAGTAGCAGTATGTAAAATTAACTCAAGCAAATCAACGGCCTTCTGCTACACAAAGGATAAACAGGCTGAGAAAGAAATTAGGGAACAACACCCTTTACAATGGTCACAAATAATATACAATACCTTGATGTGACTCTAACTAAGCAAGTAAAAGATCTGTATGATAAGAACTTCAAGTCTCTGAAGAAGGAAATCAAAGATCTCAGAAGATGCAGAGATCTCCCATGCTTATGGATTGACAGGATTAATATAGTAAAAATGGCCATCTTGCAGAAAGCAATCTACAGATTCAATGTAATCCCTATCAAATTCCAACTCAATTCTTCACAGACTTAGAAAGAGCAATTTGCAAATTCATCTGAAATAACAAAAAACCTAGGGTAGCAAAAACTATTCTCAACAATAAAAGAACGTCTGGTTGAATCACCATCCCAGACCTTAAGCTGTACTACAGAGCAATTGTGATAAAAAGTGCATGGTATTGGTACAGTGACAGGCAGGTGGATCAATGGAATAGAATTGAAGACCCAGAAATGAACCCATACACCTATGGTTACTAGATCTTTGACAAAGGAGCTAAAACCATCCAGTGGAAAAAAGACAGCATTTTCAACAAATGGTGCTGGCTCAACTGACAGTTAGCATATAGAAGAATGCAAATTGACCCACTCCTATCTACTTGTACAAAGCTCAAATCCAAGTAGATCAAGGACCTACACATAAAACCAGATACACTGAAACTAATAGAAAAGAAAGTCGGGAAGATCCTGTAGCACATAGGCACAGGGGAAATTTTCCTGAACAGAACAAAAATAGCTCATGCTTTAAGATCAAGAATTGACAAATGGGACCTCATAACATTACAAAGCTTCTTTAAGGCAAAGGACACTGTTAATAAGACAAAATGGCAACCAAAAGATTGGGAAAAGATCTTTACCAATCCTATATCTGATAGAGGGCTAATATCCAATATATACAAAGAACTCAAGAAGTTAGACTCCAGAGAATTAAATAACCCTATTAAAAAATGGGGTACAGAGTTAAACGAAAAGTTCTCAACTGAGGAATACCAAATGGCTGAGAAGCACCTAAAGAAATGTTCAACATCCTTAGTCATCAGGGAAATGGAAATCAAAACAACCCTGAGATTCCACCTCACACCAGTCAGAATGACTAAGATCAAAAACTCAGGTGACAGCAAATGTTGGTGAGATTGGGAAGAAAGAGGAACACTCCTCCATTGGTGGTGTAACTGCAATCTGGTACAACCACTCTGGAAGTCAGTTTGGCGGTTCCTCAGGAAACTGGACATAGTACTACCAGAGGACCCAGCTATACCACTCCTGGGTATATATCAAGAAGATGTTCCAGCATGTAATAAGGACACATGCTCCACTATGTTCATAGAAGCCTTATTTATAATAGCCAGAAACTAGAAACCACTCAAATGTCCCTCAACAGAGGAATGGATACAGAAAATGTGGTACATCTATACAATGGAGTACTACTCAGCTATTAAAAACAATGAATTTATGAAATTCTTAGGGAAATGGATAGATCTGGAGAATATCATCCTGAGTGAGGTAACCCAATCACAAAAGAACACACATGGCATGCACTCTCTGATAAGTGGATATTAGCTCAGAATACCCAAAATACAATCCACAAATCACAAGAAACTCAAGAAGAAGGAAGACCAAAGTATGGATGCTTCTTTCCTTCTTCGGAGGGAGAACAAAATACCCATCTGAGGAGTTGCAGAGAAAAAGTATGGAGCAGAGACTGAAGGAAGGACAATCCAGAGACTGCTCTACCTGGGAATCCTTTCCATATTCAATCATCAAACCCAGACACTATTGTGGATGTCAGCAAGTGCTGGCTAACAGGAGCCTGATATAGCTGTCTCCTGAGAGGCTGTGACAGTGCCCAACTAATACAGAAGTAGAGACTCACAACCATCCATTGGACTGAGCATAGAGTCCCCAGTGAAGGAGCTAGAGAAAGGACCCAAGGAGCTAAAGGGTTTGCAGCCCCTTAGAATGAACAATATGAACTACTTAGTACCCCCAGAGCTCCCAGGGACTAAACCATCAGCTAAAGAGCACATATGGCGGGACTCATGGCCCCAGCAGCATATGTATAGAAGAGGATGCCCTAGTCGGTCATCAATGGGAGGAGGGGCCCTTGGTCCTGTGAAGATTTATGCTCCAGTGTAGGGGAATGCCAGAGCCAGGAAGTGGGAGAAGGTGGATTGGTGAGCAGGGGGAAGGGGGAGGAAATAGGGTTTGATTTTTGTTATTGTTCTTATTTTTGTTTTTGATATTTTTTCGGAGGGGTAACCAGGAGATGAGATATCATTTGAAATGTAAATAAAGAAAATATCTAATAAAAATTGTTATGCTTGGGCTTTGGGTGAGGTTCCTATATCAGTGTCCAGAGGACGACACTAACAAAGCAAGCAGTGTGACTGAAATGGCCAAAAGCCTCAAAATGGAGTTATTACTTACAATGTTCATCAGTGTGAGGAGGTAGTTTTGGACATGCTCTTTCCCATGGAAACGAACCACAGAGTCATCCACTCCCAGAAGCACCTCGATGTTGTAATCGTTCTCTCCTGCATGTCTGCGGCGTCGCATTGTCTCATTCAGCTGCTGGTCAATGTTGCTGTAAACTGTACCTAGATCATCAAGGCCTTCCAGATCCGACTCTAATAAGAGACAAAAGGAACCCAGGATTTCAGTTTCCCAATGTGTCTTCCAGTACTTTTAAAAATATATCTTTCCCAAGAGCTTTTATTATAATCCAAATCATTAACATGTTGCTTTCAGTTTGCTTAGTAAATAATAGGTATGCTATTGTGCTAAATATATATGCTCAGAATGACTCCCTATATAATCAACACTCACAGTTTTATACAATGGTATTATTATTTATTATCCAGGTAGATGGACCACTGTGCCAGACTGCATACTCATGAAGACAAGCAGTAGTCTTTTCCTAGCTGCAGCCTAGAACAGGAAGAAATCATCAGGCATCAGGAGCACAACACAGAAGCGGGTTATAATGGTTACCATGTTAACCCTGCGTAATCCATGATCCTCTAATAATGGAGTGTAGAATTTATACTATATCAACTTAAATCACCTTTCCAGTGGGCTTAATTAAAAAAAAATGTTGGTCATATCAACACAACTATGTTTTATGACAACCATTACTGGTCATGTTGTTAGAGTGACACATTTAATGTATTACTTTACTATGTCAGCTTAAGGTTGAATGGGAAATGTTGCTAGGGAAAAGTGGGCAGACACATGAGTACAACACTTGAGACTACATTTGGCTGTCCTCTCATCCCACAGCAGGTAAAATCCGTTGCTATACATCTGAATTTGTGAGACAGAAAAGTAAGGAACCAATCAGAAAGTAACCAATAAGATTAAAAAACAATTGTAAGCATAATTTATGTTTATTTGCATCAAAGAACTACTTTAATTCTTTCAATGGGCATTTCATATATAGATACGAACACTCAGAGAGATGTAGGGAAGGAATGAGGCATATATTCTTTGGATTTCATAACCTAAATGCTCCATATTCAGTGAAAAATATTTTGATGAATTAACACATGAAATAAGTTGGACACTAATATCATTCAAGTACTGGCATTAAAACAAACAACCCTGAAGGTATGCTTCATTTCCATTTCAAGTCTATAAAACCCAGAAAGAAATTTATTCTATAAAGTGCCTTGATGTTAAAGAAGCCTGAGAGAACCAAGTCTGACTCACACTTTCTATAGAGGGTTATTGACTGCTGCGTTGAGACCTAAGAGCCATCTGAATTAGCGTCTTGACATTAATGAATAGGCATTTTCCTCCCCGCCTTTGTGGTCTTAGTGAAGTTGCAGGGAAGGATTGCACTTGGCTAAGAAGGCTGCTGACCAAGCTTTAACCACATAGGATTAGAGGAATGGAAACGCATACACTGCTCACACCTCCTCAACCCCTCACAAATATAGAGAAACACCCATCCCTGCCCAACATGTATGGACACAAGCTAGGCTTATAACTGCTTGGTTTAAAAGATATACTGTACTTCATTTTGACCCAAGCCCAGTTCCTAACTCATTAGCTGGGAATTTTCTACTCATTGAGAATGCATTGGCTCCACAGTGTAAAAATAGTTCTCACCATCATCCACATCAAACAGAAAGCTCCCCTCAAAAGTTGCTTTTCAAGAGCTGCAGAGCCATACTGAGGGCTGGAAAGGACACCTGCACAGAGCTTTAGTATTCAGCCTCAAGTCTTTCCACACACTTGAGAGAGTGAGAGGTTGTGATAGCTAGTCTACAGATCGGACACTGATGGATTAGCTCTCGGTTCTAAAAATGTCTTGTTTGTCAGAGTTGTCAGAGTCCCCGTTCAATGGGCATATGCTAGCAGTGTTGTATCATTAAGCCTGATGAATGAACAAGGGTGAGGGTCGATTGTGGAGAGACAGTTCATTTTTCCCTGACACCTCTAGTCTGACTTTTGCATTTCTTCTTAGATAAATGGAAACAGAGAAGACATTTATAGTACAAAAGGTAACATGGGAAAAAAGAAATAAACCCTTTAAAACCAAGGAAATGTTTTTGCCCATCTTTTACTCTGTGATGTATAATCTTATTTCCCATGATTCTGAATATGAACAGGGTCAAACATTTGGACAACTTGAGGCAGTTTTGCGTATATACATCATAATTCTGGTCAACTCTGGGGCCATGAAGTACTTCTATTCATAATTATTTTGCCTTAGTATGTTACTTTTAAACGTACAATCCCAGTGATTATTAGCATAGATAATTTCCCCTAAGACAGGATCTCACTGTGTTCTCTAGGCTAGACTTGAACTTGTAGTTCTGCCTCCTGGGATATTAACAGTAAAGTGTGTGCCACCACAACAACTAATATAGAATATATAATGAAACAGAGGTATCTTCAAGTATTGATAATGACCCATCCAGTTTTAGTTTTACATAAGATGACAAACCTCTTTGACCCTCAGCTACCTTTATGAAATGGAATAATCCTTATAATCAAGGATGTGGAGAAGGCTCTGCTGGTAATAATGTTTGTTGTACAAGCTCAAAGGCCTGACTCAAATCTCAGCATCCATGAGTAAAAACTAGGCATGGCTTCCTACAAGCCTGTAACCTCAGTGCTCTGAGTATGTGTAAGGAGGGAATCAGCAGATATTTAAGGACTGCTAGAACAGTTCCAGGTTTAGAGAGATTCTGTTGCAAGAAAATGGCAGAGTGACACACAGAAGGAACCCAGACTTCTGGCCTACTTCTAAGTTCATGTAGAGGTTCTGCCTCAAGGAAATAGGTTAAGTGACATAACAAGACACCTAACATTCTTCCATGGTCTCTGGATGAACACAAAAGCACCAGCCCTGCAACATAGACATTCCATTCAAATCTATTCCCTCCCAGCTCCCTACAAATGTGCTCTATCTCATATGGGGCTCCAATATTGACTCTCTAACTCTGTGTACTCAACTTAAGAGTTCCTGTAGAGGTCTGAAATCTAGAAAGAGACCCTAGGAAGGAGATGCCCTAGATGTGATGGTATAAAAAAGTGCAAGTAATGTGAATGTAGAGATAGAGATAACTGAAGTGGACAGGTACAAGCAAAGAAGGGGTGGCAGTGTATGGGAGACTGAGGGTGAGGAGAAGAGATAACCAAACTGAAAGGGTTACAGAAAACCCATATGGAAATATATTATCTTGTAGACAATTTACAAAGTGTAATTTATGGGAAAATTTAGAAAGGAGACCCCTTGTATGTCCAGATAAAGCTCCTCCTAGAAGCTATGGATTATTAAACAAAAACCATGCTGTCAGGTTTGTGGTATCTCCTTGTGATTTGTTGATCAGGGATGCCCTAAAATCCCAAACAATACAGATTCTTGCCATTATTTTTGGCAGGCCAGCAAAACTGAAGGATAAGATCCTATTGTTACAGACACACTACACATCTTGGTTGCATGGTTTGAAAATTAAGTGGGAACTGATCTGGAAGCCTCCCACTGACAGATAGATTTCATTGTGATAGAAGGTGCTATGTAGGCTTCTGATAGAGAAAAAGCACCAATGAGCTTATCTAGTAATGAATCATATGAAGTAAAATACCCATCTGTCAGGCGAGCTGTATATACTGGTACAATAGTGGCACAACTGTTATGGCAGAAACCATTTACTCTGTGCTTGAATATAAGGGCTATGCTCCATAAAAGGGGGTTTATGCTTTGCAATGTAAATCCTGTAAAAAACCCATTGATGAGGGTGTCTTGGGCCCTGGGGAGGTAACTTAGTAAAATTGTTTAGCTAAATTTGATAGGACACCAAGCTATCTTCTAAATATTATGTTTATACCCACAGACAAGCACTAGTCTCAGCATTACTCACATAGGCTTGTCTTTGCAATGAATAGTGAATTCAGAGACATATGATTGGTCAAGATACTGAGAAATAAGACATGATTGAGTGCTTAGACCTAAAGAAGACATGTATACTATCCTCTCTAAGGCTCAGGAAACATTACGGAAGAGTGAGTGGAAAGAATTTACGGATCTGGAAAACGAGATGAAAGGCTGTGAAATGCTAACTTCTGGACATGACACAGCCAGTACAATCATAATCTCACAGGAGTTGTGGCTGCCTGCACAAATTTGAGCACATGTATGATACATAACTGTTAATAGAACAAATGGCCAATTTTTAGTACAGTAGATAGAAGATAATGGCTGTAGTTACTTCATAGGAAATAATTTATGCCACGGTGCTTATTTCATATTTAGAACTTGGTGTTCATCTTGGGCATGTGTTGGAGTAGATTGTCAGGCTGGATGTAGTTAATATAAATAGGACACCCCATGCATTTATTTTTGTTAGGGCTGAGGTATAGATAGTATTCATATAGTAAATGTGAGTGTGAGGGCAATTGGAGCTATCCTGAACAGTAAAACTGATGAGGTTAATGGCCAAAAGTGTTCCACAACAAGGAACTTTATATCAATGATGTGTTCTAAGAATATCAAATGATATTTTTTTTCTTTTGGAAAAATTAATTTTTTTTTCTTTTGGGGAACTGTAAATTTTTAGAACTTACCTTGACACACATTAGTGGATATATTAATATATTAAACCACATTTTGATCGCAAAGTTTTCTTCACACATTAGTTTGCTGTCAGCTGTATATTATTTTTCAAAAAATATAACTACTTTTCTCTGAATTTGCTGGAGTGAATTTTTAGGTAACATGTAATTGAACAACTCAGTCATAACATGTACAGCAATTTTTAATGTTAAATGAAGATCTTTTTCTGTGCTGCAGTACAATTTTGAATTTACTAAATATGGTATAACTTATGTTACCACTCACTCTGAACACTCAGTCTTAAGCGATTTTCAAGGAGTTTACATATTTTATGTATATTCGTATTCACAGGAAATCAAAGTACGCTTATTAGTCAACTTTTTTCTCTCCTAGGAAGTCCCTATTGTCTGAAAAGAGACCACTAAAGTTGGAAAGGTGTATGTTTTGACTGAGTTCAGATACAAATAGCTGCAGGGTCAAGACAAGAGCCACCTTGTGTTCAGAATGGTGGCAGGATCCTGTGCTCATTATCTAGCTGCTTGTTTCAAAGAGCAGAATGCCCATTTTATTTTATCTGAGACAAAAATGAGTTCAGCAAAACATTCCCATCTGCATTGTGATTGAGGGGTACATGTTACTTACGACATGATAAAGAAACCTGAATAGAGCACTGCTTACACATTGCTGACTTACAGAGAAGGCCATACAAGCTTCTACTGAAGGCTTTCCCAAAGGCTTTGCAAAGGAAAGTGATTAGATTCTGTAGCTGCACTCCTGGTTTTCCACACAACATTCCTTTCTGCTACTGAAGCATGATATCAGGACCTGGAAGAGGAGCCTCAGAGTGAAGGCAGGTACCGAGGATGGTGGTGTAGTTACAGAGAAGGAAGATGGTCATTTTATGAGTGTAGGGTTCCACGAGAACACTGGAACAACTCCAGATTAAACTAATAAAAGAGGAACAACTCTGCTATCATGTTTAGGCCACTGTCCTGATTGCTTTAAAAGGATATGCTTTAGAGTCTAATCCTAACACATTTAACACTGACCCCATATAATTGTTGCCTACATTTCTCTTATACCATTTACCCTGTGGGAATGCAAGTTACATTTCATGCAGATAATGTGAATGGTAAAAATGTATAAATAAATAAATAAATAAATAGCTTAAATGAATCACATTATATTTCCTTATGGTGACATCAAGAAATGAGAATGAAATATACTGTTTTGCAGTAATAAGAAACACAAAGTGAGTCTACATAGAAATTTGGCATTCCTCATGATTGGAATACTATGTTAAAAAAGAAGCCACTAGAATATCACAAGCTGCTTTTCTAAGAGTAAGTGGAGAGCCCAAGAATCAGAGCCAAAAATAGATGTGAAATCCAACAGATGTCACCTGCTAACATCAGAATCGGAGGGAAGTCAACTTCATCACTTGAAGCTGTTAGTATTATCATATAGTGATCTTTCCATAAACATCTTGTGTCTCATAGGTAAAGTGTCATTCCTAATAAGATAGAGTGCTAGCCTCCAAATGTATGAGGGTGCTTTTATACCAAGATATAACATACGGCTGTAAAATGCCATCACCAGTGGGGAAATTATATAATGATAGTTCAAACCTATATCTAGGCCAACAAAGGATGTCAATTCTAAAGTTGCATAAAAGAATTTCTGCTTTAAAAATATACTCTTTCCTTTTAATGAATATGACTGTTCAAGGTCCCCCATTCCCAAAGTTTTAACTGAACAGTACGTGTTTGCATTTGTTTAACTGTTACCTGCCACCGTTGCCTTCCAGGTATAAAGTGCAGCATCTTTACCTAGAGATTCTCTCTTTAAAGAGGCAACTACAATAATGCTTGCACACTTTTGTTTTTATACTCATTAAGCAAACAAATATTTAAAAGTCACCTCAATATCCAAACCATACACTGAGTTTTAATGAAGAATCATTGCATATCAGTAAGATTTTTTTCAGTTATCATTAATTTTAAAGTCCCACTTTACCAGAAACATTGTAAGCAGTAGAACTCTATTAGTTGTATGGCAAAGAGGTCCAGAAAAGGGGATTCCTGGGTAATTCCAGCAGTAGATTATCAAGGACCTAGGCCCTCCATGTTTCAATATCCTGTACTATTTCTGTATAAACTTCCTTGCCAGATTAATTCCTTTTTAGAAGAGCGCCATCAATTCTAGAGTCAGAGTCAAGTCCTGCAGACTGTTCCTCCCTGTGTGTCTTGGAGCAGGTAAGAAGGTTGATCAGAAATTTTGGACATAGTTAACTGTTTCAATGGCCAGAATCCAACTATGAACAGTTAAAACCATCTCTGCTTGATAAGAATGGATGCTTCGGTCTGTCTCTGGCAAAGGAAAAAACAAAACAAACAAACAAAAAAACAAAAACAAAAAGCCAGCCTTATGCCTGGGGCCAGTCTTCCCTGCAGCACATGCTTAGATATGGGGGGCACCACACGCAAGAAAGAGGCAGGGCAATGGGCCTAACAGGATATCCACTGAGTCAGATTTTCTTTTCAGAGCCTGTGCTTCCTTTATCTTCTCCTTGTTCTCTTATTCACAGTTTGCATTTGTATATTGTACATGTAATTTCACGGACTGTGGCCCATTTACCTAGATTCAGTTTTGCCTTCCTTTTCTCCCTCAGTATCCTCAGAAAGTCAGTCCTTCTCTGGTGAGTGCCTGTAGGTTTTTATCACTGTGTCTTAATCATCCAGGAGGCTGCCATTTCTATGCATTCTAAATTCCATGCATATAAACAATACATCGTCATCTTCATCACCCCTGACCTCCCTTGAGTTCCTCAGCATTCCCTATAAAGTTAAGTGTAAGATAAACAATAGTTTTACATTTGCCCCAGTATCACAAGGGACATAGTTTGTGCTGAAAAATAGATTCATTATATTCCTGAGATTCAACATGAAATGAAAACAGCATATGGTTATTTGCTAATCGAGCAAATCGAGGTATGAGGATACTTTCTCTAAGCAACTCATCTGGTTCTAGACTGACTCACTCTTCTTCACTCCACCCGTCTAGGTCTGTTCAGTTTAATAAAGTGGCAAACGACTCCCTCATCTCCTTGTTTTACATTTACTTGAAATGGTTTGATGTGAGTTCCCGAATTGAACAGGACCTCTATGAAGCCCTTTGCTATCCTTCCTCATACAATCACCAATGATATTCTTTCCTTTTTCAATATTCTTTACAAAACCACTGTTGGGCTACGTACGGTCCTTTGAAAGGAATTCTATATTCTGCTTTACCTTATGAATTGATTATTTTCACTGTATCTTAAAGACTTCATTATCAATAATTATTTCTTTTATTAATATATACTGTATATTAATACATATCACTACTAAAATCTTAAGGTTATTTTTCAAAGGCAGCACAGTTTATGATCTCCATATTCCACTATTTTTATATATTTCACAGCATTACAACATTTCTCTTCCTGTTCACTAAATTCTTTTTTTCCATATTTATGGCTTCTGTAGATGAGTTCTATTAAATCCAGGTGGCGATGACAGACAGAGGAAGAGGTAATCACACCCAATTTACTTTTACACTCTGATCACCCTACACTGCTAGAAAGTTTTGAAACAACCCAACTGTATAGAGGAGAGAAGGGATTGCATTTCACAGCTGGCAGTTCCAAAGGTCACACCCTGATCACCGCTTCTGTTTCCTCATTGAGAATCAAAGAGTTCCTTTATCTTAAATATCCCTAGATAGTCTTCAAAAGTCATAGAGATTATTTTCTCTAAATGTATAGAGAATGATTAACACATGTTTACAAAGTAACAATAACCAAACTATTGAATATGAACATTTCTATTTATTCTTTGAGATAAATGTGTAAGGAATCCGGGCTCTTTCTCTGTACCATTGTTCTAAGCACCAGTAACCTACCAGTAGGCTAGCCAAACATCTTCCTTCATAGAACCTGTACTGCAGTGGTAAGATGAATGACATCCAGCAAGAACAAAAATAATGCGAAGAGAACAAGGGGGGCAAAGTAAAGAGGGTATGGTTTTATATAAGGTTTTGCAAAGAAGGGAGGGAATAGGCAGAGACCTCGCAAAGTGAAGGAATAGGCCATGTGATAATCTATGCTATATTTGCATGAGACACATGCTGATTTCTTACATGTATTGATTACTATGGTTGGATGTGGTCTGTCTCCAACATAGTTGTGTGTTGGAAGCCTGGCTTTTAACTGTGGTATTAAAAGGTTTAGAATCTTTAAGAGGTGGGGCCCAGTGGGAGTTTACTGAAGCCAAGGGCCTGAGATAGGACTGTGAGAACCGAGCTTCTCTATGATTTCCTGTCTCAAGATGTCATCTCTTGGTCTCTGCAACTTCCATCTACCATGACACAATGAACAGAAAGATCCCTTGCCATAATAGTTGACACGCATGCCACATCCTTAAAACAACAAAATTGTGGGTGAAGTAAACTTCATTGACGAGTAGCTTGCCTTGGGTATTTTGAAGTAACAAAATCTAAGAAATATAGTTAGTATGCTAATACCTATCTTATAGACTTTTTCCAGAAAGTGGCTGCAAAATCTAAATAAAGTAATAATAGATTCAAGCATGTAGTGAGAGAATTCAAGTAATTCAAGAATCGCTTCATAAAAGCCTTAATGTTCAGTACACAGGAGTATGTTAAACTTCTGTTCCTATGATCATGGTTATAAAGCTACCAACAGACACAGAAACAACAAGGGGCTGTTTCAACCTGAGCCTCTAAGAACAGAAAGCTTTCTCTGCCTAGTGGTCAAAGAGGCAGTTAGGAGTGCTGACTCTGAGAAGAATTTGCTCCTGTTAGTTTTAAAGAGAAGCCCAAAGGCTCAGAGAAAGGCTAATGGTGGACCTTAGTTGTCAATAACTGGCCAGGAAGCAGACATCCCAGGCCTACAAGAACAAGGACCAGAATTCTGGCAATACCTTGAATGATCCTATAAGAATATTTTTAACTCATGCCTTCAGATCAGAGATGAAGGCAAGTCTATAATTCCAGCTTCTAGGGAAGTTGAGGCAGAAAGGACACAGAAAGTCCAAAGCTTAGGGGAGCTACAGGGTGAGTTAAAAGCCAATATGTGAAATTTAACAAGAGCTTGTCTCAAAATAAAAAGTAAGAAAAAAAGACTAGAGATACAGCTCATTGGTAAAGATCTGATCTTTAGTAACGCAACCACATACACTGAGTCTACTTGGCTAGATGTTGGTTTTGGTTTTGTGATGTGCTAATCATAGAACTAGTCTAGAGCCTTGGATGTCTGACCTACAGAACCAAAAAAGTGAGTATTATCTTAAGCCTGTAAGGTCTGTGACAACTGATCATACAGTGGTGGCTTCCTAAGAGAACTGAAAGGGCTACAAATGAGTTCCCAGTTCAGCAGTGCCTCCTGCTCATGTGTGATTTGGGGAAAGTTGTATAGCCTGAGAGAGAGAGAGA
>NW_022196905.1:81872294-81891578 GCF_008632895.1 Mastomys coucha
AGGAGGAGGAGGAGGAAGAGGAAGAAGAGGAGGAGGAGGTGGTGGAGGAGGAAGGGAGGGAAGAAGGGATGGAGGGAGGGGAGAGGGAGACAGAGACAGAGACAGATATGGCATGGGCTGGGAGGGGGGAGAGAGTCGTTTTTGTTTGTTTTTTGATGTTTTGTTTCTTAAGGTAACTTACAGGATTTGAAAAGCTAATTGGAATTTACCCTAATAGATTTTTAATGTTTTGGGTTTTTCCTGCTAATTTTAACCTTCCTATCAGTTCTAGGCTGGTTTCATAAAAACTACATTTTGTCATCATGATGGGTTACATTTTTCTGCTTTTTTTTTTTTTTTAACATACTTGGTAATTCTTGATTAAGAGAGCCAACATTGTAAATTTTATCTTTTTGGCTGCTGGATATATTTGTCTTCCTATAAATATTCTCGAGCTTTCCTTGGATGCAGTTAAATGACATGAAAACAGTTTGTTCCTTTTGGGTGTTATGTGTAAGATTTACTAGGCAGGGCAGGGCCAGAGTAGCATCTTTCTAGAGGTAATGGCTGCTACGGAGGCATGCTCCCTTTGGGCATTCTCCAGGGCTATGTGAGCCAGGAGACGATATAGTCTGACCTGCATGGAAGCACTTACTGTCACTGATACTCCATTAGCGTGGAGACTTTCTAGCTTTGCCTATTTCCCCATGTGTGTGTGTACCAATGGGGACTCAGCTGTAGAAGAGCCAAGTCCTGTAGAGATCTGTAGACTTTTTATCTCTGCGTACATCCATTGTCACTCTTCCATGACTTCACTCAGTCATGGGACCCTCAGCTCTGACTTCTCAGTGCTGGAAATCTTTCAGACTCTACTTGCCTCCTCACTCCCCAAGGCTCAGATGAGAGCCCTCAGAACACTAAGTCTGGGTATACTTGAAGACTTCCCACCCCCATCATCTCTTCAAACCCTCATCTCTTGGGGGCATTCCTATTTGCTGTTTGATACCCACTATCATGAGAATTGTTTCTTCATATGTTTTGTCTAGTTCTGGTTGTTGCAAGCAGGAAGATAAGCTACCCTCTGTGATTCCTTCTTGGCCAGGACTAGAAGTCCGTTGGATTTGGCTTGGCTACCAGTGTACAGTGGCATAGGGGTACTGGCCTTCTCTATATCAGTATCATGGCTTAGGATTTGCATCCATCATTTCCCAGGTGACTATATACGTATATCTATTCATATCTGTGGAAGTCGATGGAATGCTCAGCATAAGCCCTGCCAATATTCTTACAGTAAAAACCATATTTCTCCAGACATAAAATATTCTTGAGCATGTGGTGACAGTGACACCCTGGCTCAGGGAGAAGAGAAGTTAAGGTTGAATGGCACTTGATGAACCTCAAAGACTGATATTCACTTTCCTTATAATTGAATGGGACTTTTGTGGTTGATTAAAGACTATCTGAGCCAAAGTTATTGTAAAAGTGTTTGGATAAAAACTACCTCCATGAGTTGGGGATAGAGCAGCATGCTTAGAGGGGGCACAGCACAAACTTGGAAGCCATTCAACAAACGTCCAACATTACAAACACAGATACCACCCTAGTCTAGAGAACATGATATCTGAGATATTTACTGACTGTGTTTGGCTTTGAGCTTTCTAAAGAACCGGGTCAGTCAAATCATACTCAGGTGATAGAAAATTGACGTGAGCCTTTAAAGGTTGCTATGGATGTAAAGGCAGGAACTAAGAACAAGGAGCAACTTGGAACCAACTTTCCTGTGATAAGATAGTGAGCAAGGATTCATGACATGAGTAGGCCATCCTTTTATAATTTAAAAGATTTCTGACATTTTTCATGTTAATAACTTTATAGGAATTTTATATATATGAATACTATATTTACACCTTTGCAACCCTTTCCCTCCCTCCTCAGCCCCTTCACTACTCCCTCAACTCTCTATCAAATCCATGACCCCCTTCTTAATTAGTATTGCTGTACACACACACACACACACACACACACACCTTCTCTCCCTCCCTAACTCAGCCCATTTCCCTTTGTACATTTCTTCTGTACATGTGTTTAGGGTTGACTATCTGGGACTGAATAACTCATCAGGGAACTAATCTTTGGAGAAAACCCATTCTCTCAGGGTTCTAGTTTTGTTACCACTGAGTGGATCCTGGAAGAGAGGAGAGAGGCAGTAGCAGCACTTTATTACCCTTGGACAACATCTTGAGGGAAAGTTGTCAGAGGAATCCTCTCTCCCATTCTCTGAGTTTTGCAGCAATAACAGCACATGGGTGGGCCAGTTTGCTCTCCCCTTCTGGGCATCAGTCCTAGATCCAAAGACTAGGAGCTACTCTTGCAATCCTTCCAAAATTTTAATGTGCATTTAATTCTTTACATTAAATCCTTTCATGCTTAAAATAGCTAGTGTGGTTTGAATTTCCTGGAATGGAATCTTGACATATATATGGTAAGTTATTTAACAAAACTGGCTCTCAACTGCACGTCCATGCAGTAAGAGGTTTGGCTTTCTCAGTAGTAAGATCCTCCTTCCTTTGGAATTCTGTTTTTATAATTTTTCACTTTTACAGAGTTTCTGGGAACCTCTATTTTTCTCCTGCTGTGTCCTTCAGGGACATCTGTAATTTGGCTAGCAGTCCTCGACTCTATATCTCTTTTATTAAGATAACATATGAATACCCATTCTGTAAATATACCAAAAGACATAGGATGCATACAAGACAAAGGTAATAGTTTCCTCATCCACTTCACATATACTAAACACCTACTATGTGACAGATGTGGACAAGTAACATTTTATACATTGCCAGTCATTTCAAGTACTTGCTTAGGCTGTCCTAGAAGAGCATATATTTTATCTGTTCTGCAGTTTAATAAATTCCAATCCCCACCTATGGAAAACCCACCTCACCCCTCTCAGTTTGGGTTCTAGTCAGTAGAGCTGCTTCTGTACAGACCTGAGGGAAATCATGATTTCCCTTCTTGCCTTCTGGGTCTATCTTGCTCCCTGTTCTATCTTGCTTCTTAGTCCATCTTCCTTCTTGGTCTATCATCTTGCTTCCTGGTCCATCCTGCTTCCTGGTCTATCTTGCTTGCTGGTCTATCTTACTTCCTGGTCTATCTTACCTTCTGGTCTATCTCACCTTCTGGTCTATCTTGCCTTCTTTGACAGAATAGATTTTTACATATCACTTTATTCATGTAGTTATTCAATTGTATACTTCATCCCTGTATGCTTTCCAGGGATGTTTTGGGGTGGTCCTTTCTTGTAAGATGCCGTTCTCCTCATCCATTAGCTGAGAACCATCCAAGGCCTTTCGGATTTTAGAAAGTCTCTTATACAAGTCTATTATACAAGTAATAAAGTTAATGTCCTTTGTATCCTGAGTTAAAAGACACCAGCTTCTATAATGACCTTCTAGTATCTTTTCAAAGAATTAGTTTATCTCACAGCATTAACCCCTCAACAATCTTCTTATAGATCTCAAGGTATTAAAAAGCCTTGAGACCATTTTTATAATGTTTGACTTGTCATATAAATGCCCAACTCCAGTAATTCTTTAGGTACATTGTTTTTAGACTTGATATTACACCAGCACTTATAAATCCTGTAATATACTCTAGATGCTAAGAATTGTTACTCTCGCAGGGCGGTGGTGGTGCACGCCTTTAATCCCAGCACTTTGGGGCAGAGGCAGGCAGATTTCTGAGTTCGAGGCCAGCCTGGTCTACAGAGTGAGTTCCAGGACAGCCAGAGCTACATAGAGAAACCCTGTCTCGACAAAAACAAACAAACAAACAAAAAAACAAAAGAAAAAAAGAATTGTGACTCTCACTTTCCTGCCTTCTATAACCATCTTAGGTTTGTCTATTTAAAGTATTTTCTTAATATGCTACTCCAATAACTTTAAATAATGAATTCCTTTATCAATAAGCATAAACCTTTAAGAGTTGGCCAAAAATTTAACCATATATCTATATTCTATATTATCTATTGCTCACTAGTTTATGATGTCTTTATAATTGTTAATCTGTTTTTCATCACCACCATCATCTTCAGCACTACCACAACAATCAAAAATACCATTATTGCCATCACCATCACCACCATCAGCACCATTACTTGATTTCATTAGCCTCCACAGTTGATTGCCTGAACAAAGTGATATCTCTAAAAAGTCTTTAAAGAAAAATTCAAAAAGTTTTCTCCATTCCAATTTCCCCTCATCTCTTATCATCAGTCCCAGAATACACACAACTAAAGTTTGTAAGGCAAAAACTTCAGCACAAAAAAGTCTTCAAAGAAAAATTCATACTCTGTGTATAAGCACATAAACAGGGACAAGATGCTGAAAGCTATCTGATGTTACATACATGTTGAATGCATACACACACACATACATACACACACACACAAACACTTCTTATGAGACATCAGCTCTACTCCCATGAAAAACACATCAAAAATGAACCCATATGTAAACCTATACATGAGAAGAATACTCACAGCTATTGAGTATGAGACCCAAAACTGAAAACTGGGTTGGATGAATAAGTTGTCATGACATTTCATAAAACAAGAGAAATTCATCATTAGTATATGAAACAAGATGCACTTAATATATATCTATGTTAACTATCCAAATAAACAGTGGATACTGTACCATTTAATTTATAATACACATGCACACACACACACACACACACACACACACACACACATATATATATATATTAAGTTTGAGAAAAGTCAAACTACAGTATCTTGATAAACTTCAAAACAGGAATTCTACAAGAGACCCTTGTAAACTAAAAGACAATGTCTAAAACTTCATATGCATGGAGGGATTATAAAAATTCACTGGGCTAAATACTGGTTACAGTTTAAAAAATCTTATGAACTGTGAGTTTTCCTTTAAGAAAATTACAAATCAATTTTGACCTTCTGTTACTCACAAGTAGACAGATATGATACAGTGTAGAACATAAAAATTTCAGAGAGCATTATATATACTTTTAATTGATAAAAATGATTGATTAAAAATACATATACATATGGCATTACTCCTCCAAAAAAGCCATTTAATAACAAAAACTACATAAGTCAAACCAAAGAAGTTACTTCCCAGAGGTCAATGTCTGGATATTGTAAGCCCTACTACCATCCACAGGACATGTACAGAATTTTGCTAAAGGTGTCCATGAGCTCATTCTCTTAAAGGCCTCTCCTTCATATTGACATCATAGAAACTATGTTGCTAGATATTTATACGTGCTAGAGAGTCAGTCAATATACAATCTAGTTTTTAATTAAAAGCAGCTTTTATGATAGCCAATAATAAAGGGAAAAAATAAAAGAAAAATGGTGTCACCCCATTATTTTGTGTTCAAATCACTGAGTTCTTAGGATCCATACCCAAATGCCTTATCATGCTAAGTTGGAAGAGGTCTTCTAGAACCTTCATTTTGATAATTATTCTGAGAGATACTGAAATACTGATGTTAAGCTGAACAGTCAAAACAGCTGCCCTAAACTGTAGCACAGACTAGCCATTTTCAGATAGGTATATATTCTATAGCTGTGACTGAGTTACTGTGTGGCATTGATTCGGCTGAATGACAGATATTTTTATTAGATATTTTATTTACTTACATTTCAAATGTTATCCCTCTTCCCAGTCTTCCCCCCTCCAAGAAGCTACCTATTCTATCCTCCCTCCCCTTGCTTCTATAAGGTCATTCCCCAACCCACCCACCCACTCCTGTCTTCCCACCCTGGCATTCCCCTGCACTGGGGCATTGGATAGCCTTCACAGGACCAAGAGTCTCTCTTCCCACTGATGCCTGACCAGGACATCCTCCACTACATATGCAGCTGGAGCCATGAGTCCCTCCATGTGTACTCTTTGGTTGGTGGTTTAGTCCTTGGGAGCTCTGCTTGGTTGTTCTTCCTATGGGGTTGCAAACCCTTCAGCTCCTACAGTCCTTTCTCTAACTCTCCATTAGGGAACCTGTGATCAGTTCATGGTTGGCTGTGAGCATCCTTCTCTGTATCTGTCAGGCTCTGGCAGAGCCTCTCAGGAGACAGCTTTATCAGCCTCCTGTTAGATCTTAATACTATTAAACTACACAGCATCTTAACCCAAGAAATGGGAGATCTTTTGGCTGCTATTTGGACCCTTTCTCTGAGTGGCTGTTAACCTGGTGCTATTCAAGAAGTATGTGAAGAGTAAAGAGGACATAGTGGAAGAGAAGAGCTGTAGAATGGGGAGGAATGTTGTGAAATACTGTCTTCTGGACATTATACTGCTGTCTCAATCATAAGCTTACAGCAGCTAAAGTTATTTTCACAAGACCTATGCGCGATCAAGCAAGTCCAAATCCTAGCATAATTAGGTAGATGATTTTCAGGTCCTGCCCAGTACTGAGATACTATTGGCCATGAATAGTATCTGGGAGAAGGACAATCACCTTTTATTGAGAAAGTGGTCACTGGTAGGGTTTCCTATTTTCCAGTTGATGGTCTCTATACCCATGCACACATGAGCAGCAACACGCACAATTTATTAAACTGCATTTACTTTTACATAACCATTTGGTTTGATATTTGCTTTGTGCTCAAAGATCAAAGGGATGATATGGAAAGCCCAGATACAAATCAATGAGCAGGAAAGCTGTGTGCTAAATAGGCAAGTAAATACAGCAGGGAAAGGGACAGTATCCTGTTTAATAAACTCTATCGGAAAACAGATTACTTAGTGGAAATGATTACATAGAAGCTTTATATGAAGCATTATAACAAAGTATATTATCCACAGTCTAAAAAGAAAAAAAAGAATAGAACTAGAAGAGGAGCGTATGCGAGTCCTGCAGTCAGGACTCTCAAAGCATAGGGATAAATGTGATCCCTGGGATATTTAGTGAAATTAGTAGTTTTCATAAAGTAATTAATATGGAGAAAGCTTGGGAGAGATAATGGTGATGACCTTTAAAAGAATAAAACATAGATCCAAGAATCTGTAATGTATTCCATGGAAGTATTGGTAATGTTTACTTAACATTTAAAACTATTATTTTGCATGAAAATGTGCTCACCACAATATAATACCAACAAAAGTGATAAGTCAAGAAACCTAGGGCTCATTGACTCTTGGTAACCAAGGAACAAAAGACTCAAATGTATGAAAAATTTTGAAATAAAAATAAAAAAGATTAGAATATCTACTAGAAGAATGTACCTTCTTATATCCCATCTGATTTTCTTTTTTATTAAATTATTTATTTAAAATTTCATGTATACACTATATTTAATATGTGCTCTTCCATACAAATTAGGAAAAGGAAAGATATGCAAGTCTTCAAAAATGATTGTTAGCTGTCCAGACTGGAACTAGAAACATGAAGAACAAGGGGGAATTTGGACTTTTCAATTAATGGTGTAAATAATCATAGAAAATGTTTCATATAAGATATAACAGGTATCAATAAATATTAATGATGTACATACTAAAATATAAATATATGAGATACATAATACTAAAACAAAAAGAAATGATTGTATATTGTTTAAAAGAATATGTGCCACTTCCAGGAAGCTTTTTAAAATCATAGCACTAGCCAAGTGTGGTGGTGTATGCCTTTAATCCCAGAGCTCTGGAGGCTTAGGCAAGTGACCTCTTCTGTTTGAGTCAATCCTGGTCTACCTAGTAAGTTCCAGGCCAGAAAGTGTACTCTGAATTTGTTTTCTTCCCTATTTAAAAAAAAATGTTGAGAAACTAAACCCTTTCACACTTGTTTGAACTTGCAGTTCTCAGAGAGCCAAAGGCTTGTCATGTGAGCAGTTTGTCCAGTAAAATGTACTTGAAGAACTTCATACTTAAGGAGTAAAATGCAGTAATATTGTCTCTTAGCACTTATGAGTAAAGTGGTTTCAGCAATGGTATCTCTCACATATGATCTTGTAATTAATTACAAGAAGATACACACAGCTGTGTGGTCAGCAAGGCAAATAAGTTATCTATCAGGCAGAGAAGTCGTCAGATGATTCCAGAACCAATGGAAAACCACTCACGTGTACTTAACCGGTGCTTCTGGCAAGCAGTTTATTAGTATGTGATAACCTCTTCTAAGAAACCTTTCCTAGACTTCTGCACCAAAATGTTTCCCAAAGTCTCTTAATATATGTATGTATGTATGTATATACATATATATATATATATATATATATGGATATGTACACATATATATGGATATGGATTTTAGTATTGTTATCACTTTCTTTGGCTACATTGGGAGCTCCCTAAAGGAAAGGGACCTGTATTATGTATGAGGGTCACTGAAAGCATTTGTGGCAGTTGTACATTGCACAAGAGACCCATGACAAAAGAGCTACTACAGAGACTGGGGAGGTACATCAGTGGGTAAAGTGCTTTCCTTGAAAGTCCAAATATTCAAGTCTAATCCACAGAACCATGTAAAAACACACAGTGGCCTGTATAAATGAGGCCATGATAAATCTCTGTTGTTTTCAGGTTAGCCAGTCTAGACTACTTGATGACCTCCAGACCAATGGGAGACCCTGTCTCAAAATAAAAATGGAAGGCAAATGAAGAATGACACCCAAAGTTGACCCCTAGACTCTCTATGAAGTCTTTCTCATACCTTGGCACACACATGCATTTCCATACATGCATGCATGCACACACACGCATGCACGCGCGCACACACACACAAGCAAGCAATTTTACCATCAGATTTATGTGTATATATAAATATATATCTATACATACATATATATGCCATATCAATTCTCTGATATATAGCAACAAGTATATGAAAAATGAATTTTTACTTTCTGCTATGTAAAATTTTTTAAATATTGAGAGCATTAAAATACTTATATGAATATATATACCAATAATTGAACTAATATCTGAGGCAAGAAAAATCAATATAGTTCTGAATGTGACTTTATCTCTCATGTTGGCATGTGGGAAGATATGAATTTAACATGTAGATAATATAATTAAAGCATGATGACATTAAAGGTTGTTTGGCAACAAATATTGATGACTTTATGATTTGAGGAAACATGAAATAAATTACTTTTAAGAAGAAATTGTTAAACTTGCAGTTATATGTCAAAGCTCATTAAAACTACCATGACAGAAGGGCTAGTCCAGGGACTGGTGATGCTCAGACTGCTTATACTTGTTAATGTCATTGAACATGATAAACACTCCTCTACAAATGAATAAAGTTTTTTACTTTCAAGTATTTAATAGATTGTAAGTAAGATGGAGATATTTTGAGTATTTGCTGTGGTATAAAATAAGCTGACTACCAGTGTTCTCAGGGGCAATTCAGGATGTTAATCTTCTTGAGAAAAATTGTAGCTTTTGAAGGTGTCCTGATTCATTATTGGGCTGAAGTAGAAGACACTAACCTAGATGAAAGGATGTTTAAACTCCATGTTGCCAGGGGCACAAGATAACTCAACCCAGGAGTCAGCTCACTATGATTTGAATGTAAGGGTCAACCCTGATGTACAAATGTCATGAATGCACACGTGATTGTGCTCACATGCTATGGTTGTAAAGGGTCATCTTAGTATGATTATACTTAATTTATTTGTATCTAACATATACTGTAATGCATGATTTCTTAATTTTTATATTTAATTAATATAAATTATTAAATGAATTAAATTATTATATTAATTTATATTAATTAATTATACATGTGTATCCATATATATATATATATATATATATATGTGAGAGATGGCTATAGAATCTGTTCAGTATTGTTATATCTGCAGATGTTTTAAAAACATTGGATAGCAAATCAGGTTATCCATTCAGCTCATCTCTAAAGAAAATTGATTCTTCCTCTCTTAGCGGTCATTGATTACAATTATTCTACAGACTACAGATCAAGCCTTCAACACAGAGACAGGGATCTATAGGGCACTTAAGATGCAATCTGCTTGCACGTCAAAAACTTAAATTGTATGATAACAAGCACAGTGTGTACATAGTGATATTTGTATAAATACTAAGTAAACAGTAAAGGAAGATTGTTGTGTGCAATTAACTGAAGATAGAGTGGAATGAAAACCTCAGAATAATTCAAAAGAATGTGAGAGGATTGAAAGATGAGAATACAAAACAATGTAAGCAGGAGGACAGTTAGATGGGAGATAGAGTACTGACCATTTTACTATTATGTATGTTGAAGAACCTTCCCAAATGACATGTTTAAGTCCTAGGTCCCAGTATCTAGGAACATAACCTCATGTGGAAATAGTAGTATTGTATATACAACCAACTAAGTCTATTATATGAAAGACTCCTTTAATAAAGCAGAAATATGGAACAGGTACACACAAAGAATACCAGGTGATTTTTCAGGTTGCATTGAGGCATCTGCAAGATGAGGAAAGAGTACTACCAGCAGGCCCAGCACCCTGGAGGGAAGAGTAAAATAGTGTCTGCCCGCTCTGCTCACAATGAGCTCACAGGACAGAGGACAGTTCTGTGGTATTCTTAGGTACATTTGTTATGTGGGTCTAAAAATAAATAGGATTACACTAAATAGAACCTTATTGTGTAGATAATTTTTTTTTAAAAAAAAACAGGATTTTCTGCTTAAGAAAAAATAAAAATAGCAATCAATATACAGCTTGTAAGGGACATATCTTAACTATTAAAATGCAGCAAGGCTAAAAAGAGTAACTAGACCCCATTTTCAAATTGGGTTATTTGGTTTGTTGGATTCTAACCTCTTGAGTTCTTTATATATTTTGTATATTAGGCCTCTGTTGGATCTAAGGTTACTGAAAATTCTTTCCCAATCTGTAGGCTGCTATGTTGTCCTATTGATAGTGTCCTTTGCCTTACAGAAGCTTTTCAGTTTCAGGATGTCCCACTTACCAATTGCTGATCTTAGAGCCTGAGTCATTGATGTTCTGGTCAGGAAATTGTCTCCTGTACCAATGCAGTCAAGGCTCTTTCCCACCTTCTCTTCTATTAGACTTAGTGTATCCTATTTTATGTTGAAGTCCTTGATGCACTTGGACTTGATTTTTGTTCAGGGTGATATAGATCTAGTTCCATTCTTATACACAGACACAAGTTAGACCAGCACCATTTGGTGAAGATGCTTTCTTTTTTCCACTGTATGGTTTTGGTTTCTTAGTCAAAAATCAAGTGTCCTTAGATATGTGGGTTTATTTCTGGGTCTTTGATTATCCACTGATCAACCCGTCCATTTCAGTACCAATACCATGCAGTTTTTATCACTATTGCTCTGTAGTACAACTTGAGGTCAGGACTGGTGATTCTTCCAGAATTTCTTTTGTTGTTCAGAGTTGTTTTGGCTATTCTAGGGTTTTAGTTTTTCCATATGAAGTTGAGAATTGCTCTTTCAAGGTCTGTAAAAAAAATTGTGTTGGAATTTTGGTAGGAATTGTTTGGAATCAAGTGGATTGCTTTTGGTAAGATGGCCATTTTCACAATGTTAATCATTCCTATTCATGAGCATGGGAGATCTTTCCATCTTCTGAAGTCTCCTTCAATTTCTTCCTTCAGGGACTTGAAGTTCTTACCATTCAAATCTTTCACTTGCTTGGTTAGACTTACACCAAGATATTTTATTTTGTTTGTGGCTATTGTGAAAAGTATTGTTTCCCTAATTTCTTTCTCAGCCTGTTTATCATTTGTATAAAGGATACCTAACAGTCAGGACATGGAACCTGAACAGGCCATCTCCTGTAGCCAGGCAGAACCTCCAGCAAAGGGATAAGGACACCAACCCACCCACAAAATGTTCAACCCAAAAGTTGTTCTATCTAAAAGAAATGCAGGAACAAAGATGGAGCAGAAACTAAAAGGATGACCAAACAATAAGGGCCTAATAATTAGCCCATAGGCAAGCACCAATCCCAGACAGTATTAATGACACTCTGTTATGATTGCAGACAGGAGCCTAACTATCCTCTGAGAGGCTTTACCCAGCAGCTGACTGAAACAGATGCAGGTACATATAGAAAACACTGGACAAAGGTCAGGGTCCCTTATAGAAAACTTGGACAAAGAACGTCACTAAAGGGGATAGGAACCCCTCAGGAAGACCAATAAAGGCAACTATCTTTGACCTCTGGAAGCTCTCAAAGACTGAGCCAGCAACCAAAGAGCATACATGGGCTGGACTGATGCCCCCAACACACATGTAGCAGATGTGCAGCTCAGTCTCCATTTGGGTCCCCCAACAACTATGAGTAGAGACTTTCCCTAAAGCTGTAACCTGACTGTGGTATCCATCCCTCAACAGGGCTGCTTTGTCTGGCCTTAGTGGGAAAGTATGCAACTAATTCTGCAGAGACTTGATGTGCTAGGGTAGGGGATACCCAGGGGCAGGGACCCACCCTTTCAGAGGAGGAGAGGGGATGGGGGAGAGTCACTGTGTGGGTGGAGCTGGAGGGGAGGACTGGGAGGAGGCAGTGTTCTAGATGTAAAGAAGGAGGGAAGGAAGGAAGAAAGGAAAGAAGAGAGGAAGGGAGGGAGGGAGAGAGGGATGAACAAAGGAAGGAAGGTAGGTGAGATCTACCAGACATTAAGTCAAGACACATTTTTTAATCAGAATACTAGTAACACTTAATACTCAACATACTGAGAAAATATAGAAGTTCTAAAATCTCATGTAACTAATTATATAACTGCACAATATGTAAATGAAAAAATGAATATAATTAAAATGAGAAAATGAGCTCTGCAATTATACTGTGAAATTTTAACTAATACCAAAGAAGAAAAATTCTTTAAAAATAGGTGTGTGTCAAGATAATACAAACAATACAATTAAAAAGTGTCCTGGTAGATGCACAGTGGTGGTACTTGCCTTTCATCCCAGTACTTGGAGGCAGAGGCAGGTGATCTCTGAGTATGAGGCCAGCCTAATCTATAGAGTAAGTTTCAGGACAGCCAGAGCCAGAGCTGTTATGAAGAAACCCTATCTCAAAAAGTCAAAAAAGAAAAAGAAAAAGAAAAACAGGCTCCTGGTAACAAACACCCTGCAAGCAATGATGACAAAACCTCACATTTTTCTCAAGTGACCATGGAATGCTTGCCTGTTGTTAGATCATAATGTTTTATGGTACACCATGATGTAAGTCTGAACAAATTTGGGAGGTCATTCCATATCCTCCTAAACACAGTAGGATGATGGAAAAAATCAAATGCAAAAGGACAATTTGAAAACCTTCATGAAGGATGCAAGGAAACTAAACACCACAAGCATAATAAAATGTGTAAAGAAATCAGGGACAGGGGAATGACTCAAACATTTAAAATGTTTTAGAATGAATGCTAGCATATTAACATTAGTGGAAAACATGTACGGGTGTATTTAGAAAGTAAATTAATTGAATGCCTGATTTGAATGCCTACATTAGCAAGAGAGGAAGAGGTGGTCACCAAATTCCATCCATCTCAAGGAGAAAGACAAGAAAAGAAAGCCATGAACTGGAAAAATAAGAATCTATGGAAAGAGTAATATGAAACCTAATTAGAGAAAGGTAGTTAGAAAACGGGAGAGGGTGTCTTGTTCCTCATAAAGAGCTGGAAGCAAGCTTAATTCAGAGACTACATAAAAACATTTGTCAACATTTTAAAATTTGCCATAAATTACAAGCTTTTTAAAAACGGCTGCTTTCTGAAATGACAAACTGTCATTGTATAGGAGGCATTTGGGGTTTCAATTAAAATCTTTCCAGAAATGCAATGTAAGGCAATTATGATAATTAAGAAGTGAGTTTAGTGTAGGAAAAGGACAGAAAGACAATATAAATATTGTCCTGTGCTGTAGACACAGGACCTTAAAGATAGAATTTATAATAACATCAGAACTAGATAGGCACCAGTAGACCTAACAACAGTTACACAACAGTAGCATATATTTAAATAGGCTACATCTACACACATCAAAATCTATCACAAAAGTCAAAGAATTAAAACGGTTCCTTACTGACACAAAGATTGAAGAGAGGCACATGCAATGACCGCAGCGCAGGCAAGGCAACAGCACCATAGCAAAAGAATTAGCTTTCAAGCAACTGGCCTGGATCACTTGGCTATCTCCCACCAAACACAAACATCAATAGAGGATTAGATCACTTACAACGCTAACCATGGAGGAAACACTTAACTGAAGACACTTAAACATTTCATTGAAGTTTATGAGTTACGACTTAGGATAGCACAATATTTTAAAAGACCATGAAAAGTATAGCTGTTAAAGGGATCAGATCATTTCTTTATGATACCTGGTTACCTAGAGGCATTGAAAGAAACTAAAAGAAGGGCACTGTATGAAAAATTATGAAGATGCCCAAAAAAGTATACATATGTGAATGAAGAATTCTGTTCTATAATTCAGCAACAAAACAGGGTCATTCTGGGGTGAACCTGAGTGAGTCTAGAATAGGCAATGCACTGAAATCATTACAAAATATAAGATGCTCAACTTCAACTGTGATTGAAGAAATACTATCCAAAATGCACCACAGAAGCACTACATACTCATTATCCAAGCAGTAGTCATAATAGACAAAGCATCAGTAAGTACCAGGAGACACATTAGCAATAAAATATTTTGATAACACTATTCTAAACACTGGAAGCACCCCATCAAGATAAATTCTGTCACAGATTATTTCTTACACATTTTAGTTAAAATATAATTACATTACTTCCCCCTTCACTTTCTTCCCTATAGCCCCTCTCAAATCCCCTTCCACTCCTTCAATGTGCCCTTGTACTTTTACATTAATAACCTCTTTTACTTCAATTATTATTGGCTGTGTGTGTGTGTGTGTGTGCATGTGCATACACATGTGTATCCATGTGGAGAAATGTAGAAAATGCAACCTGCTGTGTGGTTCTGTTGTCTGTGTGTCTATGGTTCCAGCAATAGCCCCTGTACACTGGATAACCACTTATGGGCCCATCTCTAGGGGAGACTAACTCCTTTCTTCATAGTCATTAGTTGTCCATCACTCTTTTCTGACATAGATTTTCACACAAGACTGAGACTGGATTGGAAATGCATATACACCCCAAAATGAGAATGAGAGCATTCACAGAAGTCTGATTAATAATAGCTAAAAGTGAAATACAGCAATCTTTGACAATAAAGTAGATATGGAAATGAGGCATATCCATCCATGTACTAGATGGCTAGTTGGAAATAAGATAAATGAACAAGTATGAATGTCATAAAGATAAGTTTAAGTGAACAAGCTGGATAAGGCTACATGATATATGATTCCATTTACTTAACACTCAAAAGCATCCCAAACTATCTTACTGTGTTTAAGGTTATAAACAGTTGTAAAGGAAAGATGAGGGCCATTAATGATGTCCTAAGTCTTGATTAGGGTGGAGGCACCCTAGAAAAATATGAAGCCATGTGAGGAATTTTGCAGACTGCTGACTATCTGCCCAGTAACATGAGTCATGTGCTAGGCTAAAGATACAGCTCATTTCTTCACTTCCCAGATAGTGTGTGGAATAGAGAATCTGAAAGCAAAGTTGTCAATGCATAGTCAGGCATGTGGTCACACACACACACACATCATTCCAGCACTCAGGAGGCAGAGGCAGGAGAATGACTAAAAGCCGGAGCCAAGTAGATCTGTAGTGCAAATTCCAGTCCAGATAAGACCACGTTCAAAACCTTGTCTCAAAAAGCTAAAAACACGTTTCTGTTTTCTTGTCAAAGCGTGTGGCTACTTGTGCAGTATAAAGGAAAGTATCCACTTTCTAAGTTGTCCTGTCATGTTTCTCATGTTAACTATAAAAACATGTTTTTATTTAATTAAAGAGAAATCCAAGTGCCAACCTCGGTGCTGTACCATGTGTTTGGAAATCGATCCCCATTTCTGCTGGTACAGGATCCCCTATTATTATCTTCTTGCCATGTTTGGAATCATACAAGCCAAGAGTCATTTTTAGAACTGAGTGCTAGCTAACTCAGAGAGTGGCAAAGAAGGCCAATCACAAGGGATTGTCTCATTCAGAACTGCAGCAGAATTATTACACATGTGAGTTATTTAAAAAAAAAAAAAACTGAACAGTTTTATATGGCAAAAAGGAAGAAGGGGCTATAAATAGAAGAAAGTAAAAGATGTCACTAATTATTAACTAGGCAATATGAAAATAAACCTTTCCATAAATAGATTTTTATATTTTTTCCTTAAACTAAATTTTCTTCCACTTCTGTTTCTTCCATCCCGTCCACACTGGTAGATTATTTATTGCTATTTCAGTTATATATTTCAAGGGAATGAGGTGACTGATTATACTTTTGCATAGTTCCTTGGTTTAAAATGCTGTGAAAGGAATTTATTTTTAACCATGGAACTTGTTACTATGACATCGAAAAAAAATGACAACAGAAATGAATAGCGAAGGAGCAAACACCCCCAAGGGCTTGAATCGAATTGATGAAGCTTGAATGACCTCAGTCTTCCTGCCTCCAACACAAGCAATCACACTCTGAGATAAGGAAGGCATTCCTACAGCGCCCCAGAAACCACTCCCAAGCTCTCGTTTCCATGACTCTGCTCAGAAATGCCTCCCATATCTTACCAGCAACTACACCAAAGATACAACTGCTTTTTCTCAGTGTTAGCTCTGAGCTGTTGGCTCTACAATGTCTCCTCCCTCTTTGCTTCTTCTTGATCTGCATCTCCTGACTACCCATTTTATTACCAGTTTCTCTACACTGTTTCCAGAATCATCTCACCCTTAAGACTATGCAGGGCACTGTCTACCTTCCTCTCAACTATGACTCAGGCAACTGGCCTCTGGCAGTCCTAGGTATGGATTCAACTTCATCCCTGTGAGGCAGCAAATTGGCCTGGTGTGCCTGATTCTACCACAAGGAATGGCCACAGGTGGCTAAAGCATTTCTGGATGTTGCAGGTCATTCGATTCAATGAATACTTCCTGATTGCCTACTATGTGCCTAGCCCTCTTCCAGATTCAAGAAAGCAAATGATGAGTAAACCAGAGAGGCTCCTGGCCCTTTGAGAGCTTAGGCTTCAACGGAAAAGGCAGAGCCTAAGTGAGCAACTACGCTGATATGTGATTATGGACTAAGATGACTCCTAGGATGGGAATGTTCATGCTTCCCTGAGAGTGTAAAATGGTTGGCCTGACCTAGTTTTTTGGGTCAACAAAGGTTTCCAAAACAGAGAGTTGTTCATCTAACTTCTAAATAATGGACATCTATCAGGCAGCATAATGCACAGCAGGACAAAAATCAGTGTGCGTGAAGGAGAAGGCCTCCATAGGACAGAATTATCAGATCCTGAGGCAAGGGACTGGGATGGAAAAAACTCAGAACTTTTGATAGTGGGAAGAATATTAAATTTTACTCTAGTGTAGGAATTATATCCTTTGAAAGAAGAAAAGTTAACAAATCTTGAATTTAAGTCTCTCTCATATCTCCAAAAAAGAAAAAGGACCAAGAATTATGATTAAAGCACTATGTGGCTTAAGTGTATATAAGAAAATATAGATGACACAAAGGAAAAACTAACAATTTATGTGGGGAGAAAGAGGGACAAGACATAATACCATAAAACAGAGAGATGACACAGAAAAGAAAACAGAGATACAACACAGGAAAAAAAAAAGTAGAGCAGAGTTAAGACAAACACCAAAGAAGACTACCTGACAAAATCAACTTGAATTTCCAGCCCCCAGGTGCAAGTTTATCAGCTATGATGTGTGCGAGCACTGTCCTGGCAAGTCAAATGTCAGAAATAATTATGTGGACTGTTTGGCCTGTTATACTAAATGCCATGTTCTGAGTAACATAAAATATAAAAATGCCTTGTTCATAATGCTGAAGGCCACATGTCCCAGCAGACTGGGACTAGTGAGGGCTCACTCCTCATGAATGACACCTCTGTGCCCTCACATGAAGGAAGCATGTGTGCGCTGGTCCTTTTATAAGAGCACAAATCTCATTTATGGAAGGTAGAGTGTTCTTGATCTAATCACTGTCCAAAGACCATAACCCCAAATACCATCTCATTTATAAAAATCCCTATGAAAAGTCCACACTAAACCCATATATGCCCATGTTCTTTCTAAAATTCCCCTTCGTTTTCATAGGAAATGGCGATGTTCCCCAACAGCAAGCACAAAACACTGGGCATAATAAATGAAGCCTTTAGCAAATCAGCACCTTTAAATTGAAGCTTCCATTCAGTGTAAAGTCAAATGGCTAGCCCTCCCACCCCATATTCATTATAAAATGTGCTAGGGAGACTTGTGAGTTCTCTGTTTGATTTACATATAAAGGTCAACCAGTTAGGTCAGAACAAAAAGGCGAAGAGTTTGAAGAAATACTCCCCTTAGATATGGAAACAAACTGAAAAGAAGCACAAAGTACCCAGCCTTTATTATACCATAAAGTACAGTAACAAGCTACCTACTGTAAATAGCACTGAGCACAGCCAACTCAAACAGCATGGAAGGCCTCGTCACCAGTCCACAAGTTTTGAATGGTAACCCAAACCAGAGGAATACAGTGCTAATGCAAAAACAGTGCATGATATTATAAAGCAAAACAATAAACTGAAAAAGAACTTAGAAATGTGACATATCCTATGTAGAACAGACTAGTGGAAAAATGGAACAATCCAAAGTAAGGTATATGTTGAAATTCCACTCAAATATACTATTAATCAGAATTGTGGATGAACTAGAGTAGATACTGAATGACTTCAGCAAACCTTTCAACCAATCAAGTAATGGAAGCCCTTTTGGAAAGGAACAAGTCCAACAAACAGGTGCTAAGCAAGAGTGGCTAGAAGCACTAGAATGATCATAAGGCCATTCTTTTGCTTTTATCTGGAAAGAAGTTTGTATTTCCATAAGAGGACCCATTTGAATGAAACTGAGCCTTATTTATCATAATTTCAAAATGTCTTGTGTCACTAGCATTTAAAGTTTGTCCATTACATAGAATTATGCTACATTTTTATAAAAGATGTTAGGACACTTTGAATAAGAATAGCCCCCATAGGCTCATACAGTTGAATGCCTAGACACTGGGGAGTGATATCATTTGAAAGGATTAGAAGGATCAAGAGTTCTGTGTCACTTAGGGTAGGCTTTGAGGTTTCAAAAGCCCAGGCCAAGCCAAGAGTCAGTCAGTCTCTCTGTCTCTTGTTCCCCCCGCCTCTCTCTCTCTCTC
>NW_022196905.1:81891588-81897683 GCF_008632895.1 Mastomys coucha
TCTCTCTCTCTCTCTCTCTCTCTCTCTCTCTCTCTCTTTCCCTGTTTATTAGGATATAGCTCTCAATTATTTCTCCAGTACCATGCCTACTGCCATGATGATAACAGACTAAACCCTGAGACTGTAAGCAAACTCCAATTAAATAATGTCATGGTATCTCTTCATAGCAATAAGTAATGACTAGGACAGACATATAGTCGTAATTATAGATGTTTATGACCACATTTCTCATCAAAGTTCTTGGGCTAAAGAGAAAAAAAAAACAGAAACGTAATAAAGGCAGAAAATTATGATTCAGTGATTGAGTACTCAAGTTGGATGCATAAGGTACTGAGTTCAATTTTAAATACTCACAGACACACATACTTCATTTAAACTGATGGAAGAAAGAGGGAAACATTGAATAGTACAATTTGAGAAACAGACAAAAGAAATAAATACCAACCCTGGCTCTCTTGTTGTTCTAGTTTGTTTTTCTCTTATTGTAACATGTTTCGCTGTAACAACACACTGATCCAAAACAGCTCATAGGAAGAAAGAGTTTACTTCAACGTTCAGGTTACAGAGCATTCTCCAGGGTGACCAGGGCCTGAGCTCTAGTCAAGAACTAAGCAATCTCATGAGGAAAACTGCTTACTGGCTATCCTCTGCTACATATGTGGCTGGAGCCATGGGTCCCCTCCATGTGTACTCTTTGGTTGGTGGTTTAGACCCTGGGAGCTCTGGGGGTACTGGTTGGTTCATATTGTTGTTCCTCCTATGGGACTGAAAATCCCTTCAGCTCCTTGGGTTCCTTCTCTAGCTCCTCCACTGGGGACTTTGTGCTCAGTCCAATGGATGGCTGTGAGCGTCTACTTCTAGATTAGTAAGGCACTGGCAGAGCCTCTCAGAAGTCAACGATATCAGGCTCCTGTCAGTAAGCACTTGGCATCCACAATAGTGTCTGAGTTGGGTAACTGTCTATGGGATGGATCCCCAGGGTGGGACAGTCACTGGATGGCCTTTCCTTCAGTTTCTGCCCCAAACTTTGTCTATGTATTTCCTACCATGGGTATTTTGTTCCCCCTTCTAAGAAGGACAAAAGTATCCACATTATGGTCTTCCTTCTTCTGGAGCTTCATGTGGTTTGTGAATTGTATCGTGTGGGACATCAATGAAAGAAGAGGCCCTTGGCCTCATGAAGGGTTGATGCCCCATTGTAGGAGAATGCCAGGATAGGAATGTGGGAGCAGGTGAGGTTAATGAGCAGGGAGAGGGGTTTCAGAGGGGATAAAATTTGCAATGTAAATTAAGAAAACATCTAATAAATAAATAAACAAATGAAAAGAAATGAAAAGAAAAGAAAAATTAGAACAACAAAAAATAAGGCTTACTGCCTTGCCCTCCATAACTTGATCAACCTGTTTTCTTATACAAATGGGCATCACCTAGCCAGTGGTGGTACCACCCACAGTGGGCTAGCCCTTCTCAGTCCAACATCAATCCAGAAAATGCCTCAAAGTTATGCCCCAGGCCAATCTGATAGAGACAGTTCTTCAGTTGAGGTTCCCTCCTCTCAGATGAAGCTAGTTTGTATTAAGTTGACAAAAAACTAAGCCCAAGCCATCTTTTCCTAAATAATTGCTGAAATTTTATTAGTAAAACAAGCATATTATTAGAGTCTATTTTATATCTATCACTCTTTTGTCTGGTTATTAGTCCATAGACTATAAATAAAAATCAATAAAGGTTGAAATCAAGTTTTATAGAACCAGCATATAAAATTTGTTCTGAGCACATAATAGATAACAGATAATAAAATTAAGAAATGATCTAACATTCTAGGAGCTACAGCATGTGTCTGGGACCAAAGAGAATAAACAGCCTCTCTTCTCAGGAGGACAATGAGTTACACAAGAAATGGGCTTATCATTGTGCCTAGTACACAGCAGACATAACTGTTTCTAGCTGCTGTTGAGCATCACCTCTCCAATCTAAGAAAATTGTGGTATTCAAGTCTGCTCCATAATTCCACCCAATTCTGAAAGCTGGGACTTCCTGCTAGCTCTCTTACTCTACTGTTAGGTCTACAGAATGGTCCCATTACATCTCTGCTGCCTAGGACACAAAGTTCACTACTCACTTTGGCATCTAAAAAAAAGATTTTCTTACAGCAAAAAAACTCACAAGTTCAGTTACTTTCTCAAGGTCTTGTAGGGAAAGGTGACCTACCCTTTTTATTTTGTGAATATTATACATACAAGCTCCCTTTCCTCTTGTTTGGTTCTTTGAACAAATTTATCCTCTTTTCTTAAATAAGATAAGAATGTTCTAATCACATTTTTACTCCAGTCCAGTATGGTCATCCTTTCTAACCCAAACAGGTTTAAGGTAGATTTGTGTGTTTGATTTCCCCATATAAGCTAGTCCTTTCCAAAAGAGTTTTTTCAATCATAAAGTAAGCAAAGAATAGTACCCTCTTTATCTACTATCACATCATTGTTAGTTCTTCTTATTAGAAATTTCCATTTATACTTCTGGGCAGTGCCAAGTAGTTAACCTGCAGTTCCACACAGGAGGTTACTTTCACTGCACACAGAGAACATAAAAATGTAATTGCTTCCATTCATACAACTGAGGATGAGGTTTCCAATCCATTAATCACCTGGCTGAAAATTCTATTTGTAGTCAAAAGAATTATAAAAAGTGACATCATGGTACCTGTCTTAACCTTCTGTTGAAAATCACTAAAAGCTTTACTTTAGGAACCCCCATCTGCTCATTTATAGCTTTGAAGGTCAGAACCTGGCAGAGGTCAGCTATTTGCTATTATTGTTTTTCCCAAGTTTTCAGAGTTTAAATTCTCAAATGAACTTTGAGCTCTGCTTCCAAATCTGCAGTTGCTAACAGGGTTCATTGCTCGCTTATGGCTATATATGACTCAGGCCTCAGTTTCCTTGGCATTTGTCAGACAAGGACCCTCAGCTATTGCAGCTTCCTGGTGGTTCCTCACCGTGAGGTCCTCTACTAGTAGTTCACAACATGGCTGCTGGCTTCCTTCCATTCTGCCAGAAACACATCTCTTTAATTCACCTTCTTTTCAGTGAGGCCTCTGATTAGATCAAACCCACTTAAGATAATCTCTTCTATAACACATATTTGCTGGTTATACAGGGCATATAAAACTAAGAATGGCAAGTTTTGTATCACCTTAGTTACCAGCTTCCATGAAACTGTATTCTGTGACTACTCACTGGTTTTGAATAAAACTCTTCCTCAAAGGCCATATGAGCAAAGTGTAGCCAGTAGCTGAGCCCATGAAATGGAATCCTCTAGTTCCATCCACTTTTTATAGTAGACTTCCCAATACAGAAATTCTCTTAGGCAGATAAATAGGTAAATTTAAAAATTCCTTAAATGTTATAGACTAGACCTGCTCCATAGAAATTAGTCATCAAAGTCTCCTATAGCATTCATTCTTCATAGCTTAGGAAAAATGAGGTCAAGTCAATCACAGGGCTCAGGGGTAATAATTTATGATAGTGAAAAGAGCAATTAATTTCTATATATAAATATTAGATGCAAGTTCTACATATACTAATTACTTATTCTACAATTTTGGAAAATCCATTAGCTATCCAGCTCAATTTCCACATGTAAAAATGATAATTGTAGTCATAATAAACATTATTGAAAATTTCAAAAGATTAAATGGACATAATAAAGCAGTTATAAATACAATATTATTTTATTAGTATAAGTTATATGTTACTACTATAAGTGCTAGTATCACTTGCTTGTGTTAATTAATGGATAACCATCACTTTCCCCTGGCTGATAACTTTAATGTCTCATTTCAGGTTTTCACATGTATTCTGTACCAAGGAGGATGAAAATAAAACCCGGAGAATTCTTCAATGAAACAGCAATAATTCATGAGGACCTCTGGTCTTTCTATAAGTCAAGAGGTATAAGTATAATACCTCTTTCTAACCTGAATGTTCTTAGCTTATGTTCTGGAGATACTCAGAAACATTCTATGGATATTTACAGTATTCTTAAGGATATACTAAAATGAATATAGTATGGGAGAAGTTATCTGAATTGTCAAACTTCTAAATGTTTCCTGGCCATGGCATAAGAGCTATTGTGGACGAAAAGGAAAGCTAGTGGAGCATCCCCACTGAACAGGGAACTTTCTGAATGCTGCCTGCACTAGTTTTATTCCAGAGAGAAAGGACAGACTGGAAACACCTACAGGACTCAAGGTGTTCAGATTCCCCCTTCGCATTCTCCACCTTGGACCACTCTAGAGGCAGATGGGCTTGGCAGAGTGACAGCAGGCTTTAGAAAAGTATGAAGCTGTGTTAACAATGCCTTGCAGTTCTGGATAGAGTTTGTTTATGACATCAATCAGTGTAGCTTCAGTTTCACTTCAGACAAAGTTTTCCTTTGAAAATGTGGGTTTTTTTAATTTATTCTTTTTGTTTCCTAAAATTAACCTCCTATATGTGTCACAATTGTGTGTGTGTGTGTATGTGGAATGGAAGGGAAAGGAAGAAAAATGAAAGGAAAAGAAAGGAGAAGGAAGGAAAAAGGGAAGGAAAATGGGAGGGCAAAGGAGGGAAGGGAGAAGGAGGAGGGAGCTGCAGACTGTGCTGTCTCACACCTGTGAAGGTCAGAAAGCCACCTGCAGAACTGGGTATCCTACCACCTGGAGGAGGAGAGGGAGCTGCAGACTGTGCTTAGCACACCTGTGAAGGTCAGAAAGCCACCTGCAGAACTGGGTATCCTACCACCTGGGGGAGGAGAGGGAGCTGCAGACTGTGCTTAGCACACCTGTGAGGGTCAGAAAGCCACCTGCAGAACTGGGTATCCTACCATCTGGGTCCCAGGAACCTGGATCCACCCTTCAAGTTGGTAAGTTCTTTTTGGAAAGGTGTTTTTGTATCATATACAGGATTTCTTTTACAGACTCTTCAAATTCATACCAATAATTTTGTAGTCATGGTCAATGCAGAAGATGGGGTAATAAATATGAGGGTTCCAACTAAAATGCTCTCTCACAAAGAAAGAAACATGAACACAAAATAAGTTCAAAGTAACAGTAATTTTAGATAACTATTATTCACAAATTCGCTTGTTTCTCTTCTGTCTCCCTTTGTTACACACGCATTGTTCAAGCTTAAAGGCTTTCCAATTTCATAATTTGTGTCTACCCATACACACTTCTCTCTCCTCTCACGTCTACTAACCCCAATACTAAAGGCATAAGAACATGAAGAACTGTAACGTCTACTTTGCCAAGTACCAAAAATACAAAGGCTGTACAATTTATAGGTTTGACTATAAAGAAACCTCCAAAGGGGATGACCACCAAATAACATATTTTTCTCTAAGCAGCCACGTTACTGTGCTCCTGGGCTTCACAGTAGAATTTAGTGTAGTTTCCTTCCATTTCAGTGGTCTCCTGCTGGAAAGTTTCTCCCCCAAGCCAAATTCCATAGCTTTACAGAATATTTTGGGACAAAGATCCATATTGATGTTTCAAGAAGCAAGGATTGCCCCCACTCTCTTTATTTGTTGCAGGTGGAGCCTTCCAAATTCCAACCAGCAACAATCCACTTCTGGTATCACTAGGCAGTTTCTACCCAGCCAACTCTGCTACAGATAACAACTAAATATGAAAGTCAACATGAAGGAAGGGAGGTAAAGCCACTGCCTCCAAACACAATCACAGTCCGAAGGAACTGAGGACCTAAGACTCAGAGGATGGGGCCAGCACACAAGGCGGTTTTCTGATTGCACGCTTTCCTTCCTGAGGTCAGTCTACAGGGGTGGCTGGGAGTCAAATGGTAACATGGATTGTCTTTACATGTACTGACTAGAAGGGCCAAAGCATCAAGTTTGGGGATGATGGCACCTAAAGAGCAGGTGTGCACAGGGGATGCAGTGATTAGAGCAGGTGAGCATGGGGGGATGCAGTGCTTAGAGCAGGTGTGCACAGGGGATGCAGTGATTAGAGCAGGTGTACATAGGGCATGCAGGGCTTAGAGCAGGTGTACATAGGGCATGCAGGGCTTAGAGCATGTGTGCATGGAGGGGTGCAGTGCTTA
>NW_022196905.1:81898460-81909806 GCF_008632895.1 Mastomys coucha
GGGGATGCAGTGATTATGGCAGCTATGCATGGGGGATGCAGTGATTATGGCAGCTATGCATGGGGGATACAGTGATTATGGCAGCTATGCATGGAGGATGCAGTGATTATGGCAGCTATGCATAGGGGATGCAGTTATTATGGCAGCTATGCATGGGGGATGCAGTGATTAGAGCAGGTGAGCATGGGGGATGCAGTTGTTATGGCAGCTATGCATGGGGGATGCAGTGATTATGGCAGCTATGCATGGGGGATGCAGTGATTATGGCAGCTATGCATGGGGGATGCAGTTGTTATGGCAGTTATGCATGGGGGATGCAGTTGTTATGGCAGCTATGCATGGGGGATGCAAGGGTCTCCTTGAAGGAAGGGAAGGTCATCCACATTCCACAGGAGTTTTCTGTTCAGATCTCGGCTCATGTGGAGCCTTTGAGGCTATTCTAAGCAGACCAGTTAGGACTTAGAGAAAAAGAGATTATAATTTTAGAATCACCTGGGGACAAACAAGCAACATGGTAAAGAATTAACACTCCCCAGGACATCCCAAAATTGAAAGTCTGTATGTGTAAGGTTTCATTCAGAACACGGAAGATGTATTACTATTAGAGAGAAAGGGAAATAGGAATGTGTAATCCACTACAGAGAGAATAAGCAGTAATTGAAACTGAATTTGAGATGACCCAGACAGATATTAGGAATAAAAGTCTCTGGCTCAATGGATTTGTTCATAATGAACCTCAATTGTGAATTAAAGAAACACCAAATCCCAGAATAGAAATTACATTGAAAAGAATTAGTGAAGCTGAAAGTTGAACAAATACAACAACCATACCTTTGTACTCATTACCTACTTCCGCAGGATTCATGTTTTTGATGTACTATTTCTGATTTTTACCTAGTATCAAAATAGTATACCGACTGGCTAGGTATACCACCAAGCCAATAAATTCCCATGTTGTTATCTCTCCCCCCTCCAAAAAAAGTCTGCATTCTCTGAATATAATAACTCCCTTGGTAATCTCCCTAAGATGGAACCTTTATCAATGGAATTATGTCCTAAAGTCAGTAATCAAAGTAATGTTTCATTTTTCTTCCAATTTTTTCCCACCTAAACATATTTTTTGTGTGTGCATATGGATACATCTGTGTGGACATGTGTTTATGTATTTACATCCTTGTCTCTTTTAAAGCACATTCCAGCCATCTGTGCTACTCCAACAATACTGAAGTTTAAAAGTGCCAATCATGAAATTATTAGCATTTTGCAAAGACAAAGCAAGCAACAGAAAGCTGACAGGGATTGCAAGTTTCTTTGATACTCTTGAGATTATTAACTATATGATTAATGCAATGCGAGGCAGGGCAGCATCTGATTTCCTTCAAATGCCTTTAGTTTGGAAAAGTCACAACTAAAATATGACTTAGAGGAAAGAGAAAGGGGACAAAGGGAGGGAGGGAGGGAGGGATCTGGAAGGAAGGCTCAGAGGGGGTGGGGTAGACGGACATAGAGGGAAGCCTCAGCACCCTGACAAGAGTTTCATGGAGCAGCCATGATAAGGAGATAACATCAGTGCTTGAGGATTCACATGCTGGCCATTTTGGCTTAAGAGCCTGCCCAGAGAATGCCCTGAACCTCTGCTTTCAAACAAGGTCTTGGCAACCCTGATTTGAAAGTGCAGCAGAAAGTGGCTGCTCACCAAGTGGATTAGTGTGTCTTTCAGGAGATCTTCCCTGCTGAGCCTCCTCCTTAAAAGGAAGCTTAGCCTAATACTTGCTCATGGTATTAATTTCCTCCAAAGAAAGAAAGAAAGAAAGAAAGGAAGAAAGAAAGAAAGAAAGAAAGAAAGAAAGAAAGAAAGAAAGAAAGACTCTTTTGCAGCTCCTTATTTTAATAAGGCCTTTAGTTGTATTTTTAAATTTTGTTTTAAATTAGAATTGAAGAGAAGGCCTAGCGGCTGAAAGCCAGCTGTTCTTTAGAGGAGGTCTTGGGCTCAGTTCACAGCACCCAAAGGTCAGCTCAAAATGATATGTAATTCCATGTCCAGGGGATCTGATACCATCTTCTGGCCTTCAGGGGTACCAGACATAAACACAGTGCACAGTGATACACGCAAAAACAAGCAAACAAAAGACCCAACAAACAGACAAAAACACCCTTATATGCTTTTTTAACCATAAAATTTCCAAATTGAACTGCCTTTCTTCTTCTTTTGGTTTTTGTTTGTTTGTTTGTTTCAAGACAGGGTTTCTCTGTATACCCCTGGCTGTCCTGGAACTCAGTCTGTAGACCAAGCTGTCCTTGAACTCAGAAACCCGCCTGCCTCTGCCTCCCAAGTGCTGAGATTAAAGGCGTGTGCCACCACTGCCTGACTGAACTGCCTTTCTTGAGTTCTATCCTATCTGATGTTTCTACAGATAATAGTTTATGTTTACTTTAAACCTTCTAAACTTCTTTCACATACTACACTTCTAGTATATAATTTGGCTGGGCTTTTTTTTTAATGCTTTTTATATAAAAAAAAAAATCTGTCTTGCAATCTTTATGGAAAGGAATTATATCCCAAATTCCCCCAGAGCGTCTGATCTCTGTTAAAGCATTTGGAAAGGAAAGCCTTACGATTCCAGGGTTGTTAACACTACGAATTACTGATTACACCTTTGCTTTGCATCCTGGGCATGCCTCTTTCCTCAGGTGTCACCTACAGCCTGTGGCTTTATTTATCTCTGATGGGAGGCATATACAGAACCTACCACAGAGGAGTCCCCTGTCACTCTGGGTGTACAAACACAAGGCCAATTAACAAGAAACACATCTATATTTGGGGGCAAGCTTGCTCTATCAAGTACTGTATTATCAGAATTCCCCATCAACATCAATGTGAATCTGTGCCTAGGGAAACATAAATAGTGTCAGTCAAAACACACAGGGTCAGTTACTTCCTAGTTGATTAAAAGGCCTGGACTTTAAGAATGCTACTTATTTCTGCCTTACAGTATATAATTAACAACAGATGAAAAAGGTGGGGTTTTTTTTCTTTTTGCAAGTTTCTAAGGATTGTTATTTGGTGGCATCAGACATTAAAGAAGGAATTTTCTAACATCAAAGTACAAAAACCTAAGTCTGAGTAGTTACCATATGATTAGTAGCGGATCCTTGTCTTACTTGTTAGTGGGATGGAAAATAACTGAAAATATAGTTCACTATTGAATAAGTAAGGAGTTCATCTAAGTGAAAAAAAAATATTATCATGCACTCTGTGTGAGGTATTTGGTATTTCTGCAGTAGAAGCCAGAGTTCGAATCCACCCAAATACTCTGAAGTAAATAGAAATGACACATGAGGTACCCCGGCAAGCCACTGTGCAAGTGGCACTAGAGGGGTAGGTTCAAAGTCACCCTTTCATCCACGAAGATGATCTCATTTGAAGCTGTCCTGGAGCCACTCCAAGTAGTGTTTTAAATGAAAAGAATAAGGGAAAAAAAGAAGGAGTGAAAACAGGTGAGTAGATGGAAGGAGAGAGGAAAGAGAGTAGGAAATTCCATCTGATCACATGTGCTCGACCCTATAAGATGTTTTTTTCTAAAAGGATTCTATGTTATAGGGAATAGCAACATGCTCCAACAGGTGGTGTTCTCCCGTGAAACTTTCTAAATGTCGGAGAGAGATGATTTGTAAAAGGGGACGAACCACATTGTTTACATCATTTTCTTTTCTTTTGTTTCATTTGTAAAGTTCTCCTAAATTTGTTTCACCGCCCATCCATGACCAATTCAGCTTTAGTCTCTTGAAAAACAAAACCAGAGAGAGTTCTGGGTCAATAAACGTTAGAACGAGAAGAGAAGGAAGAGGAGAGAGGGATGAGGGAGGGAACAGGTGGAGAAGAGAATAGAGGAGAGAAGGAAGAGGAGAGAGGGATGAGGGAGGGAACAGGTGGAGAAGAGAATAGAGGGGCAATGGCAAACACTCTCCTCCCTAAGGTGAGAAGCAGTCCGTTCCAGGAATGAAGAAGAACCTGAAAACAGACCTTGGATTGTGAGCTATGGTACACCAGGGTCACACAGAAAATGATGTGTGGGGTGGGAGGAGGAGGTGCCGTGGTCTAGAGGAAGCTTTCTCTGTTTCCCAGCCTGGGTAACAGAGACTAGTAAGGAGACGAGGCCTTGGAAACTCTAGATTAGTGATTGTCAACCTTCCTGACACTGTGACACTTTAATACAGTTCCCCATGTTGTGGTGACCCCAATTATCATATTATTGTCGTTGTTACTTCATTTCTTTTTGCTACTGTTAGGGATCATAATGTAAATATCCTATATGGATGATATCTGATACGTGAACCCTGTGAAAGGCTCACTTGAGCTCCAAAAGAGTTGGGACTTGCTGGTTGAGAACCCACTGCTCTAGGTGAAAATCAGGATTATTGGGGTATGGGTGTGGTGACCCAGGTTTGTAATCCCACTTGTTAGGGGAAAGCAGGAAGATTGGGAATTCAAGGGAATTCTACACTACATAGCATGTTTAAGGCTAGCCTCAGTTGCGAAGAATATTGTCTCAAAAATAAAAATAAAATCAGGGTCCTTGAAAGGCTAACAATCTCTCTGTAATGAGAATTTAAAAACAAAACAAAAACAAAACAAAACAAAACAAAACAAAAAAAAAACCCTGTTCCTTAGCAGAGGGATTAAAAACAGGAATTATTTTCTCTGCCAAATGCTTAAGTGGCATTAACTAGCTGTGGTAGTGCACGCCAGTGAATCTGTAAGATCAGAGATACAAGGCCATCCTCACTACATAAGGAGGCTGAGGGCGGCCTGGGTCCCATGAGATCCCATCTCGAAAAGAAAATAAAAATCCACAGACTGAACTTATCCATCTGTATAATGGCTTCATACACAAAGAAGTGGCCTTGGGTTCGCACAGCTATTGGCTGAGTACAAATGAACACAAACCACTCTTCACTGACTCCCAGAGCCTAGCACCTGGTTCTCGGTACTGCCAGGCTGAGGTTTCCTCCATCACCAGAGATGAGCAGCTTCAGCTGAATCCCCAGGCTTCTACACCCCACACTGCCGTCGGTGGGCTTCATTTCATAGCACACTTACAGGTGGTAGCAGCATCCTTACCTCTATCTCTTCATGGTGACAGAGGCAATCCATGGAAGCACCTCTTACGTGTCTACTGTATTTTCTCCAAGTAGGGACTTATCTAATGCTGCTCTAGCCTACCATAAACTGTTTCTTATGCCTTACGTATAAAAAAATACACCCTTAATCCACAGTAGAGGGGGCTCCACTGTGTCATATATAGCATTATTTTGTTCTAAAATAAAATCACAGTTCTGGGTGGCATGTGGATGATTTTCCTTGTCTACCTGCCCCTAAGTCTGATTCTGTGGCAAAGTTTGGGGGAAGAGGTTGCAAGCACAATGCTTATTTTCTCCTAGTTTAATTCTAAGTGGGAAAAAGAAAAGAAAAGGTGTGGCAATGCTACAGGGATGTGGTGCTTTCACGGGGCTCCTCTCCTGAGACCGCCACCCTTTTTTGTTTAATTCTGTCTGCCTGTTTCAAAGACAACAAAAGGCAGCTAACTTTTAGATCTAATAACCAGGAACTATAAAAGAAATTTACACTCCGTGCCTGGAGAAGAGTACGTGTAAAATAAACTTTTCTGTCATTTATATATTTTCCAGTAAGATATTAGTTGCTCTTTCCTTCCTCTCCCCCTTTGTAAAAACTTAAAGTTTTTTAAGTTGGTAAACTACACCTGGAACCTGCTATAAGAGACTATCTTTCCAGACTCTAGCCCCAAATCAAAACACATAAGAACCTGCTCTGAAATGCCTACTGCTTTCTCAGACTAATACATTTTTTTTTAAAGGCTTTTAAATAACTGTGACATGTGAACACACGTGTGGATTTTGACAATCATACAATAAAAAGTAAACCAAAGTCTTCCATCAGGCACATGTGGTAGTGCACATCTGTAAGATGGGAGGCACTCTGGAAGCAGAGGAGAGGGGCTGAAAGACAGTTCAAGGCCTGTGTCAGCTGCAACTGGAGAACGTTTCAAGAATAATAGCCTAATAAACAAACTTTCCATCACCGTTCTATCTCCCGTCACTCTCCCAGCCCCAGAACCAGCTGCCATTTGTCCTCTCACTATTAGTTTTGTCACTAAGTAAAGCTTGCTGCCCTCCTGCGTAGGCTCTAGATCTATATGTACACATAACATGTACACATAACATGTTATGTACACATAACATGTACACATAAGCACATAACATTGCACATAGACAATATCTAAATAAAGTCCAGATACAGGGAGTGGAAGTGGCATGGGAGATGTCACACTGAAATAATAAACAGATAGAGACTATTTTCTTCACTAACACCTGCCAGATGGATAGAACACTAGCCCCAAGGGCAGAGGAAAGTATTCATGACCTACACAAGACTATCAGCACAAAATTAAGTTTTTCAGACTTTCTCCTTTATGAAAGAACCAAATTTGAAAATACACTATAATTGTGCAGAGGACAGCAGAAAATGAAAGTAAATGGTCTAACAAGACTGTATAGGGTGTATGTATGAGCTCACTCCCACCCCTTTCTCTCCCCTGGGCTGATTTTCCCACAGGAAGGAAGAGATTAAAGGATGGATTACTTCAGGCACTATAAAGGTCTCTAGGCTGACCCCACTCTTAGAGGGGACTCTTTCAGAGGAATAATGCCATAAAGAATGGTGAAAACCCACAAGCCACCCCTTCAGAGGGCCCTCATTCACAGACCCCATTGACTGCCATGGCCCCTCTTAGGGAATTCAAAATAATTCACTGCCCACCAGAATACGAGTTCACAGAGAGGAAGAAAGTGGCAGAGCTGCTTTGCATCTATTTAATTTTTTTTTTTTTTTTTTTTTTTTTTTTTTTTTTTTTTTTTTTTTTTTTTTTTTTTAAGAAACGTGAAGGGGGTTAATCTTCTACAAGTCCAGTCATGTGCTTTCACAAAGAACCAAGGAGGAGTCGCAAAGCCTCCCCCGACTCCACAGGAAGCTCTTTCTTTGTGCCCTCTTTTCTACATACATCTGACAAAGACACTAAGTGTCTCCTGCCTGGATTCAGAGGTTCAAGAAGCCACGATGATGTCATCGCTGCTGAAGAGCGCTGTGGGCTGAGGTAATGGAGACCTCTTCGCCCAAGGCATTGTCATTGCTTCGGTGCAGACCTCCTAAACTTCCAAATACCCGAGGGCCCTATTCACTGGAAGGGCCAGTGTGTTTTTATCTTCTGAACTCACAGAACATGTTCCCTCTCACTAAACATAGCCTTGGGTTTGGTGAATTGGTAAAACTGCACCAGAATGAAACTGCTTATTCATAAACTTAAAGTGGGACAAAAGATCATGCTTTTTATGAGGAACAGGTATGCTATTAAATTAACATTCTTGTTATTTAAATTCCCAGAATTTGGTAGGAAATACGTCATTACATAAACAGTAGCAACTCCCTACCCTATTAACCCTGAATGTATGTATAAACATGGCTTTTAGGAGCAAATTAAAGTGTTCAAGAATATTGAGGGCAGTTAGTCACTAACAGTTTTTATACCATAGACTATTCTGAAAATATTTGAGGAACTATGGAAACTTTCTGAGAGAGAAGGTTTGATAGACTCAATTATCCACATACTTAGAAAACTACATGCATATGATAGAGGCTTCCTGACACTAGGAAAGCCTGCTTCACGGGACACAACTGCAATTCAAAAGCCAACTTTTGTCTAAGTCCTGTTGGAAAGAGTTTAGGTAGAGCAATGATTTTCCTTAAGAGATTTGACTTTCTCAAAACACACTAATTTCTCCTATAATCTGATTCATAGTATATTCTTCTTCTATTATATATAATGCTATACATGGAAAAATTACCTCCCTTAATCTAGTCTAAATGAGTAACTTGAGGGATTTTTTCCCCCAAAGACTATTATACAATTTGTCAGAATAAAAGGTGAGGGGCTGGAGAAATAATTAAGCAGTTAAGGGCATTTGTTGTTCTTGTAGAGGACCCAGGTTCAGTTCCCAGCACCCACAGTGCAGCTATAAATCATTTATAACTCTAGCTTCAAATTTCTAATGCCCTCTTCTGACTTCTTCAGGCACTGCACAAACATAGTACACAGACATACATACAGGCAAGAGTACCCATGCATATAAAGGAAAGCCAAGTGAATCTTAAAGAAAAAGGGGATCACACATTAAAATAGACAAATCACATGCACTAGGGACTTTGGTATACTATGTCAGTCCTCAGCTGTGAGACACTGCCTTCGTCCTTCAGATCCCACAGAATCTAAAGCAGATAGCTAACTTCTCATGGAGCTTCTAGTGTTTTCCAAGGGATGTAAGACGCAAGGATACATTATACTGTTCTGAAAGGAACAGATAGGCAGCCTACTGGATACAATTAGAAAACATAAGTCTGGGTTAAAAAAAAATGATTAAGAGACACTTTAGCATACCGCAAATAAAGACAATCTAGTAGGAAGTGAGAGTCACTAAAGAATACTAAGGTCGAAGAAGGTTCAGGACATGAATGAAAAAAGATTACATTTTATCCAACAGGCAATTTTAATCTAGATGATGGCATACAATATTATAATTCACAATGGTCACCACACCTATAATAAATCTCTAGAGAAGTCTCCGAAGCAGACTACTCATTATATAAGCACACATAACAATATTCGCCAGAACACAGAGAAATGACATGGCTTTATATACTTTCCTTTATTGTGTTCTTTGTAATTCTTATGTCTGGATATATACTGTAATATGTAACATTCATGTTCTACAATATAGAAATGATAGCAATTTATTGGTATGTGTTCATACACATGTGGAATGAGTATACAACCCACAAAGCATGATATGACCTTCTACCTCTAATAGGGTCAAGACAAACAGGTTCAAGAATAGAATAGCTAGGGACCTGTGGGACAAGTGAACCATGCCACCAAACAAAAGAACCAGTAAGGTTGAAGAAGGTTCAAGATCCCAGAGAACCAGCTCCCTGTCAAGTTCTACCTGTCCTGGAACATGTAACTAAGACATCTCACAGAGAGGACCATGATAACTGGTCATATAGCATAAAAACCTGGAATTCTCCAAGCTAATGAGGTATATGGATAGGCCTCAAGTGCTTAACCAATGAGCTTCCCTTCCTCGGCATTCCTCCTTGCAAAAGGTCTTTAATCACTGGTTTACTTGAGTAAGATGTATGAATTCACATTCTCCATAAATAAAGCAGTTTAGACAAGCAAGGGCCATCCCCTTCATTGAGGATCACTACAGGAGGCAGGCCTTTGTTATACAGAGACACTGCCTAAATCTCCAGGAGAAGACCTTCCCTTTTTCAGCCCACTTACTCAGAGCCAAACTGGAATCTGCCTCATCCTGAGCTCAGTTGTGAAGAATCATTCTCAATCCCCCTTCTACCTCCCCCATTCCCAATGGCATCTGGATGCACAGGAGGTTGAGAACCACAGCATCCATCCCAGATCCCACTGTCTCTGGGAGAAGACAGGCTAGGATTCCTACCACAGACTGCTTTCTGTCTCCCCCGAGTGGCTTGCCAGAAGTACTCTGGCATTCCAGCAGCGAGGCAGATGTTCAGCTCTACAGGGCCCACTACAGTACAAGGAACATGAAGTGAAATATCCCACAGGTTTGTGTGTGTGAACACTTGGTCCCAAGCTAGCTAACGGCCCTGTTTTATTAGGTTGTGGAATCTTTGGGAGATAGCACTTGGCTGGAGAAGGTGGATGTTTGTGGATTGTCTTTGAGGTCTACATAGACCAATCCCTTTTCTTCTCTTGTCTCTGTTTCCTGATCTATTGAGCTAAGAGAAAGCAACTGCCACACCATGCTTCTGCCTCAGTCTCCTGCACCATGGAATCAGTCACCTGCCATGATAGACATTGTCCTCTGAACTATAAGCCAAATAAACTGTTCCTTCTCTAAGTGGCTTCTTGTTGAGCATTTAGTTATAATAATGATAAGAGTGACTAAAACAGATGCTCGGCAATTCTTTACAAGAGTACTGGACCACCATAAGGGAAAGATATAGATATATTAAAAATAGTAAGAGCTAGCTTATAATTGAGCACATAGTAAGTACAAGGAAATAAAATGAGGTTCTTTATTTCAGTATTTTTTAAAAGTCTTTAAATATCAGTATTATTTTCCCACTTTAAAATGAGGAATTTGAGACTTTCGTTAGTTAAGTAACTTTATCAAGGTCATAAAGCTATTTGATACAAATCCTTGGGATAAAATATACTACACTGAAAATGTATCCATCATTCACAGATTATACTTATATCTATAAAGTAGAATTGAGTTATGAGTATCTCTGGTACATTTTAACTTTTGGTTAAAAATAGTTAAGAGCTATTCTTAACTATATTATCACCATAGCTGCCCATACTTTGGTCTTCTCTCCTCAGAAATAGGATCTTTCCTTATCTCCTCAACATTGTATTTTACTCCAAACTCAGGCATCTTTCAACATCCATGTCTAGTCATTCAAACAGTATAGTTTTCATTGGTACTTGAAAGTTGCATGAAATTTATTTTCTAGATGGCTCACTGAAGTCTGAACTGAATAATAGCTTAGTTTAATTGGTTATGTTTTAACTAGTTTTACTACAGTATAATGTTAGATGATAGATCACATGGCTAGGTAGCCAATGAACAAATAATTATCTTGCATCACAATATCCTTGAAGTTTGTTTAAATTTTTGCAGTATTATATCTTCATGTACTTTGAAAACATAAATTATGGCTACTGAATCCATCCTAAAAACTGACAGGAATTAGCTAATGCAATCTCTTTTACTTTTTCTGTGAGGTAGTGTTGGACCGTGAAAGGCAGTCTGTGTTCTGGTTGAGCTAGGCTTACTCTAGAGACCCAGTAGAAAATTCTACAAGGCATGAACAGCGAGCTACACCCCTAGACATTAAGTGCCTGACAACATGAGGTCTCCATTATCCTATATATCAATCATGTAGACAATGCCCCAAGCTCCTAGTATTCTGGCTGGACTCCACTCCCACAGTCCTGTGACCACAGCCAGGTATGCCTCGCCCCACAGTTACCTGGTAACAGCAAGGCAGCCCAGCCCACTAAAAAAGGGGCTGCTTGACCCTTCCTCTCTCTATTAAGTTCCTGCTCTCTTTCTTGTCTTCACTCTCACCTCTGACTCTCTCCCTCCCCTTGCATTCCCCCTCTCTCCATGTGGCCATGGCTAGCCTCTACTTTTCTACCTCTCTCTCTCTCTCTCTCTCTCTCTCTC
>NW_022196905.1:81909816-81931852 GCF_008632895.1 Mastomys coucha
TCTCTCTCTCTCTCTCTCTCTCTGTTTTCTACAATAAAGCTAAAAACTATGGACTGTCTCCTTTTATCTAGACTCACAGTGCTGGAATAATAGCTTAGGCCTTCCCCTGAAGAGCCATGTCTAATCTCCTGCAGGAAACCCTCCCAACATTTCCAGCCAACCGGACCAAGGACTCTCGCCCTTTGCAAGAACCACCCAGTGCCTTCTCTCCCCAACCCCCTTTATTCCTTTCAGCCCAGGGCCACTGCCACCCCAGAGCCCCCACCCATTCTCAGCTCTTCCTCCATGTCCAGGGCCGTCCTGCGATGCCCAAGAGCTAGAACCTGTCATCCTTGGCCTCTGTGAAGCCCAGGGACCCTGGACTACTCCCTCTCACTCCCCACCATGAACTGGGATTACATGACTTCCCATAGCCAGCATGAAGAGCAGTCAACAGTCTCCCGAGTCCACCCATCCAGGATCTCCAAGCTCTGGTAGGACTCAGGTCTCTCCCACCCCTTTATTTCCCTACTGCCGACGCCCTACAAGGTAGAAAATAATAAAATTCGTAAAAGGGATGCATGATACAGTACAATATCAAAACAAAAACATCAATGACTGTATTTATTTATTACCAATACTGAGACTAAATAGATTAAAAACTAAATTTAAAATTAACTTAAGAGATAAGATTCAAATGATTGAGTCTGTTTTGACAAAATATCCCCAGATAACTATATTCTAAGATATTTAACATAGTAGAAGTGATTCTATGAAACAACCTTCATAAAAATATCTAGAAATGTTCAGAGGGCATTATGAAAGGGGGCTGATCAGAAAACGTGTGTGATTCTGTTTTCATGGAACATGGTCTTATATTAAGCAAGTGTCTTAAAGAACTATATAGCTATGTCATGTTAGAGACTTGGGAGTAGAAATATGGAGGAGGTTCCAAGAGACTAAACATGGAGCACAGTGGCATCCACCACCCCATTAGTGTACTAACTTTTCTGTTGTACCTCACATTACAAATGAGCTTTAGTCAGTAGATCTGGGTACCTATGGAACAGAACTGCCCTCAAGTGTGGTCTTATTTCTACTCTGTTTTTGCAAACAATCCATAAACACTAAAATAGATATATTAAAGGAAACCTGGAGATGGTATTTCTGTTACTTTTAATACTTGTTATTCTACCACTGGCACAAAAAAAAACAAAAGAAAAATCTTCAGGAGTGTGTAATCTCACAGTGACAATGTTACTATATACTCTGCGGTTTGCATAAAAAAATCACTCAGTCATTTCTCTATCACTGATAAATGCATTATGCTTCTATCATCCCTAAGAAAATGAATTCAATAACTCTTACTCATATGTCAAATTCTGTAGCTCTGACTATTCTTCTTCTTCTAAATAGACCAAGTATCTAACAGCTTTCTTAAGTTGTATCTCTTTACTAATACACTAATAGATTAGTAAAGTTCTCAGACCTTGTCAGAGAACATTCTTTGTGGAGTGAAAGTGGTGGCTTGAATATGCTTGCCCCACAAGTAGCCCTATTAGAAGGTGTGGCTTTATTGGAGGAGGTATAGCCTTGTTAAAACTGTGTCACTGTGGAGGTGGGGCTTTGAGATCTCATATATATGTTCAAGTCTGGCCCATGTGAGTGACACAGATGCTTCTTGTCTGCCTTCAGATTAAGATGTAGAGCTCTGGCTTCCCCAGCACCAAGTTTGCCTGCATGATGCCATGCTTCCTACCAGGATGATAATGGACTGAACCACTGAAACTGTATCCAGCCCCAATTAAATATTTGCCATTATTAGAGTTTCCTTGGCCATGGTGTCTCTTCAGAGCAATGGAAACCCTAAGATAGAATTTGGTACTGGGAGTGGGGTGCTCAGACACAAATGAGTCCCAGTGGATCTTAAAAAAAATTGGGGATGGGTAAATAGGATCAAATTACATTATATGTAATTCTCAAACAATAAAATTCTGTGTGAATTGGAATAAGATTGTTTTTATATGTTAGTTAGACCAGAAAACAATGTTTATGCAGGATTAAATTATGAATATCTAAATAGAGACATTGGAAAACTGAAAATGCTGAGGTCTTCTTAGTGACTGTGGACATCAAATAAAATCTGTAATCCTTTAAGCAACAAACCATGGGATAAAAGGTGCTTAAGCTTTGGATGTGAAAACTTACTTTAAGCCAATCAATCCTCTTTCCAAAGTGAGTAAACAATGACCCTTTGGTTTACATACATATCTTGTATGTCTATGCAAACATGAAGCTACTGTGCTGAATAACTTCTGCGCTGAACAGAGAAGTGCACTGCTTGCACAATGAAGATAGCTTTGAAAATAGAATGTCAGTCCTCCCTATCTTTGTGCAAAGGTCCCTTACTGTTCATTCCACAGTGCTAGCTGAGAAGCCTTGAGTAAAGATGGAAAAGGGGAAGAGGAAGGAAACCATTCATGTAAGACTGTTGCGTCAAAGAGGAAAGAAACAAATGGAAAGCCATCTGTGTTCACTCAGAGAGTAAATACTGTGACGATATCCATACTCAGAAAACAATCTACAGATTCCATGTAATCCCTATTGAAGTCTAAATGGTATTTTTTTTATAGAACTAATTAAATAAATCCTAAAATAAAACATTTCTATGAACCACAGAGGACCTAAATGGCTGACAGGATGTACAAAAGACTTTGATTCCCGAAATGAAACTGTAAACTGGTAGAAGAAATTATGGGGGAAAGGCTTTACAGTCTTGTAATGATGTCTTCTAAAGAGCCCCAAGGAAGATAGACAACAAAAGCAAATATAGGATGTGGGGCAGTCTTAGTTTCTTTTCCTGACATAGTGATAAAATTATTCAGACAAAATGAACTGAGTGTGAAATGGTTTATTTGCACTCAGAGTTGAGAGGCATTATGGCAGGGAAATCAAAGCTAGGAGTCAAACGCACCTAACTATACTGCATCCACTGTAATCACTCTGTGAACTAAAATGAATGTCCATTTAAAAACTAATGCTACTTAACCTCTTTGCTTCACACTTACTTAGTTCTCAAGATGTAAAACATGACATTAATTGTAGTTAACCAAACTGTTGTATCATAACTGGCATAAAATTAAAACAGGAAGAAATGGAGTTGAGTAATAATACTCTTGAGCATGCTATGGTAAGCTGAACAATAACTAAGAAAGATTTTAAAACTCATCAAAGTTGGGCGGTTTACTAGGGAACCTGCATGGGATTGACCTAGGCCCTCTGCATATGTTTAAGTTGCATAGCTTGGTCTTCTTGTGGGACACCTGACAGTGGGAGCAGGGGCTGTTTCTGATTCTTTTTGATGTCATTTGGAACCCTTTTGTTCATACTGGGTTGCCTCATGTCCAGCCTTAAAATGAGGGGAGGTGCCTATTATACTGCAACTTGATATGCCATGTTTGGTTGATATCCATGGGAGAGGCCTGCACTTTTCAGAAGATAAGAGGGTAGAGGGAGAGAGGAAATGTAGGGGGTAGGACTGGGGGAAGAGGATGGAGGGGCAACAAAATATGACAACAACAATAATAATAATAATAATAATAATAATAATTTTTAAAAGATGGGAGTTGTAATAAAAATAATCAAAATGGTTATTATAATTATTTTGTATAATATCCATGGTTCATATTGGAAATATATAAAAATTATCTTCATATATGCCAGATATGCCCATTGGTCCAAGTCTGAATGACGGCCTTTAAAATATTTCTCCTTGAATTTAAGGATAGATGCAAGCAAGAGATGGAATGTGGTCCAGGGATCATAGATTATGGCAACCCTACTTGAACCACACTCATGTTTTTCAAATGTTTCATAGTTCTAAAAGAGAATGGGATATTAACAAAAGTTTATAGTAGTATAGTTTTTCCAGACTGCTTAACTGAATTCTTCCTCTTAGACAATAATAGAGAAGCCAATCTTTAATACTGACAATAACTGTCATGATACTAGACGACAAGCTGTAGCCAAGTTCATGTAGTGAGGAAAGTCAGTGGACACCACCATCAAAATCCCTTGCTTGCTCTGCCAACATGTCATCCAAAATTATAAATGAAGAGCTTAAGTACTTAAGAGATTAATGTTAGGTCTAATATTCTAATTTGTTGTTACATACACATTTGTTTGATGGCATTTTATCAATACGGATATTAAACTGTACAAGATACTAATAAAACCACAATTTTAAAAAATAAATAAATTAATTTTTAGCAGTTACTATCCTGTAAGGGAATTAGACAGTACAAATGCATAAAATTAGATAGCATATGACATATGGAAAATAAAACTTATGGGAGTTCTAAAACTGAGGACGAAACTTGGAAACCATTTCAAGGATTACACAGGTTTAGTTCTTGAACAGCAACATTAAAGCAAGTTCCTGGGCAAATTCATAGATGCTTTATATTGCTAATATTCATAGCTGAGAAGTGACATATTCTAAGTCAAGAAAACAACCTATTATCTTTTATGTTTATCATGTGAAAAGTCCCTTAAATATCATTGGCTCTGCTTTCTAGTCACTTCATGGAATAAGACAGTCTCCATATTAAATTCATTTTCTCTATAATTACTATAAATGCAGACTGAAATGTACTAAAGGAATCCCACATATATGATTAGTATTTCCATATTTCCACATGAGTTCAATAGAAGTAGCTCAACAAATGATCCTCAGATTAGATTATAAACTACTAGTTGTGAAAATGTATAATCTAATGCTACTTAAAAGATTGTTTTCTCAGTGCCATGGCTTTGTATTGTGAATTTATGAATCACTTACTAATAAAATATATGCTAAAATTAATTGATGTCATTTCAGAATTTCCTTTTACAAAGTCCATCAAGAATTCTCTTTGATCCATGCACAGGTCATGAGAATCTCCCAAAGCAAAGGATTGGGGCACCTATTCACACATCTACAGCCAAAGAAGACTCTGCATCTACCCAGGCCCTAGCCTCTCCAAGACGAAGTCTTCCCATAAGTCCTGCTTGTTCTGCAGTTTCCCTTCCCAGTAACCAGGAGCAACTCCTAAATCATTTCTGACTATGCCACGTTTCCCACCTGCGACAAAGACACCCCTTCAGGGCACCATGACAACCACACCAGCGACACAAACACTTGGGTTCCTGTAGGAAAATGAAAAACTCTGAAAGAAAGCCAGTAGATAAAGGCTTGTTTCCCACTGGTAGGAAGTAATTACAAAAATTACTTTAATGCAGAGCTACTGGTGAATGAATAGCTTGTAATGTGAGGAGAAAAGCTTAAGGGCCTAGAGACTCAATACAAAATATGGAAATCTTAAGGATGCTATGTAAACATCCCCCTTACCCCTGGACTGCCTGGAGCAAAGCTCTTTGCATGACAGTGTGGGCAGTATAAAGGGCTGGGCAGGGTGTTTGTTTGTTTGTCTGTTTAATCTGAGTTTAAAAAAATGACTGAATAGTGGAGGTTAAATTTGAATTCATATCATTATTAACTACATTATTATAGAGTCACACAGAATGAATAATTCTCCAATCAGAGAGAAGAGAGTCAAGCTCTCCCACAGATGCAGAGGTTGGGATGATATAAAGATGGTGTTGATGTAAAGAAGCTTCTCTATCACGGACGTGCCAAGCTTCTGTTGGTCACTAGCTAGAGAGAGAGCACTGAATCCTGACAGGTACATGAAGAGCTAGAGTTGACCCAAAAGGCCAACTCCATGCTCACCATAACTCACAGTGACAACATTGATGGATGCCTCAAACTGTGTGCACAGCAGGTACTTGCCTATGCTTGTGGAGCCAGAGATTAGCTTTGGGTAACTTCTGCCTTTGCTCTCCATCTCAATTTTTGACTTGGAGTTTCTCACTGAACCTAGAGCTGGCCATTTTGGCTGGGCAGATTGGCCAGTTGAGTCCCCAAGATCCACCTCTCTCCATTTCACCAGAGTAGGTGAGATGCCCCATTAAGTAATTATGAGAGTATATATTGTACATTTGGAGCAAAGCTGAAGTTTAATAGAAGCTGTTTTAATACAGGTCTAAACATGGGCAATAAGGCAGTGACAGTGGGTGCTTAGCAAAGGGCAGGGCCATGAAAACACAGCTGCTAGCTTCTCCAGTGACTGTCACCCACAAAGGCAATTATAAAATCTCCTCACTGTTTCCAATGGATCTTCAAAGTTATAGTCAAATTATCTCACGTCATTTTCACCAAGGTTTATTCTACCCACATTCGCATGCCCTAATTCAGGGATTTCTCAGGTCTCAAATTAGAATTCTGAGATACATTAGATCCTTGCCTCTCTTCCCATAAGATCCACTCTATCAGAAAATCCTATCATTTTTACTCCAATCTCTGCTTGCATCTAGCACAGTGGCTCCATCTCATACTTGTTCTCTTGGTACCTATCACTATTGCCCAGGCCGTAATCTGTTTTAATTTAGAGCAATTACAAAAAAACTCTAACTCAGACATTTGGCACATCTGAGCAGCTGAACTACAAAAGGCTTCAAAAAGTAACCAAGGAATTATTGGGATAAGTAGAAAATAGGATGAAATGTTTCTACAGGCTCTACTGATAAGCTCTGCAGGGTCAACCAATACTACTTCCACATGATAACTTGGTGTCAGAAAAATGACAAAGACATGCTCCTCAAATCTGTTTCTTATTTACACCTTAGCTTTTCTATTGTATTTCTTTCATTGCAACTCATTGACACATCATCTTTTTTTTTTTTTTTTCAAGACAGGGTTTCTCTGTATAGCCCTGACTGTCCTGGAACTCACTCTGTAGACCAGACTGGCCTTGAACTCAGAAATGCGCCTGCCTCTGCCTCCCAAGTGCTTGGATTAAAGGCGTGTGCCACCACCGCCTGGCTGACACATCTTCTCAGATGGATTCTTGACTGGATCCAAAATTTATACTTGGACCATACTTCATCTATAAAAAAAAAAATGAGGCCTTCATCCTTTGACTAGAAGAGAATTGGGAGGGTATAGTTTGGTGTTTAAATTTATGAATCTAAACTCTTCTTATGCTAGGGGGAAAAGTTAAATTTTTTATACAAATAGTTAAATACTCTTTAAAGCAAGTGTCCTATGTCTTAGCTACATTCCTACCTTATTTCCATCCTACTAAGCTGGGTGGAAATGGTTTTAATGCTTTGTCTTATTCCAGAAGCCATGTTTCCAGACCTCAGGGTCCCTGCCCCCAGCTGGCTTAGACTGATAATAAAGAATTGCCATATAGCCATTGGCCATACAGCCATTGACTGGGCAGGAAGATGGTGTGGGACTTTTAGACTGCACAGCTGAGGGGCCAGGAGAGAGAGGAGAGACAGAGAATTGTCATGACAGGGAAGGAGAAAGATGGAACTTAAAAGCCTGCTGGAACATTAAGAATCCAGGAAAGGCTACTTCCCTGATTGGGTCTGGGGTAGCAGAGATGAAATATAGATTTTAAAAGATGTTAACACAGGAATACAAGAGGGGAGTGTTTGCTAGCCATGGGGAAGATTAGAAATGTCCAACCATTGAGCTTGTCAAGGCATATCAAAATTAGCTGGTGCGTGTATGCGTGTGTGTGTGTGTTTGTCAGGGGCATGAGTCTTTAATTAGCAAATATGGAAAGCTCTTGGACTGGTACATGCCTGTGATCCACCAGGAACCAAAGTAGTTTAACTAATTCACTGCAACCACAGATGGTGTGCAATGTGGCAGGCAAGAACTCACTATTAAAAATTATTTAGAGATTCTTGAATAAAATACGTGCATACCATGATGTAAGATTAGAAGGAGCAGAGAACTGGCTTCTTAATAGGCTACAGATTTTGCCCAATCCACATGGAGATTTCTTAAAGAGTTTGGGCTCAGAGATGCTGGGAGCCCCTGCTGTGCAAAGAGACAGGCTGGCTGCACAGAGGAAGGCAGTGAGAGGCAGACAATAGAAGCTGCAGGCGGCCCACAACCAGATCAATATAGGATAGAGAGGATATATAAAATTTGATTTAATTGTTTTTAAGGATAGAGGGGAGTATAATGTTGATTGTTTAAATGCCATTAAGTATACATAAGTGAATTAATATTTTGAGGCTTTTGATCATAAATTATAGATCAAAGAGCAGAGGGTAAGTAGAAAAAACTTACCTCAGACAGATAATAGAAGCTTATGTTAATTCAAGTTATCTAAATGTACCCACAGATAGATTAATCTCCATAGAAGGGAGAATGTAAGTATACTTAGATGAATTATAGGTTGAAAAGCAAGGACTAGGCAGCCTAACCTATCTCAGACAGAAGAAAGTTAGGCCTTGATCTCACTATTAAAAAATTAATCTTAATCTTGTAAGAACAAAGCAGGAGACTATGGAGGAGCACTACCTTATCAGATAATATCTGTCTAGATTGCCTTCATTGCTTTGAGTTGTTTTAATTAACACAATAAAGATGATTATATACCTGGTGATATTTATGATTTTAAGATTCCTCTGGGAGAGAGATCAAGCTATACCTTTAATGATTTCCAGTTCCTGGACCAAGAACACGTTATTTTGAGAGAGAAGCTCTATATTTGTGGTGACAGGAAAGGGAGAAAAGACTAAGGGCCCCTTCTGGAGTGACATGGATCAGATATAACAGGGGAAGACCCCCTGAAATCTTGGCTACAAAAAAGAAAGATTCAAAGAAAATCAAAAAGAACAAGCAACTTGATTTGTTGATTCCTCAACATGGAAGAGTCCAATAAGTAGATTAGACATAAAAATGTCTCTAGTCAAAACTTCAGCTAAAATTAGACAATAAATCTTGTTGGTTGTAGAATCCTTATGATTCATATCCTTCATTTGGCATAAATGAAGATTTATTACAATTGGTTACTGATAACATTAACTCATAAAAAGACAATTGTCTTTCACTTGCTCAAATAAGTTCATCCTTAACTTATCTGTGCATCTTGCAAAATCTATACAAAATATTTTTATAGTACTAAAATTTTGGTTATGAGATTCATATGTTATAAAATATAAATATTATAGCAATGGAATGAATGGGCACTAACATTTATAGAAATTGATACTGAAGGGAAATGTGATGGAGTGATCAGGTATAGCTTGTAGGATCTTTTCTTGTTTGCAAGAGATATAAGTTAAATTCTTCTGTTGATATCAACTTGTGCCCAGGCTTCACTACACCAAACAAAATTAGAAAAACTTCAGATGTCATAACTATTACATTTCCAATCCATTAAAAATAAAATCCTACAGAATTTAACTTATATCTCCCCCAAACAAAAAAGATTATATATCTGTCTACCTATCTATCCTGTGCCTAATAAACTTTAAACAAGGCTTAATAATTATAGATTTAAGGGATGATGAAAACAACCCATACATCAATCAAAAGAACTTCATTGGCATTTGCTCTTTTGAAATGTGGAAGTTGAATGGAAGTTTAATCATCAAGTTTTTCTTTCTTTTTGCATGTTAGAGGTATTTTATATCAGGGATTATTACATGACAGTACATTTTATGATTTACTTTAAAAGTTGTCCTGTAAAACTATGGTCAGTTAAGATGCCTACCCCTGGAGTAGACATCTTCAGACACATCTCTGGGAGCCTGCTCCATTGCTGATCTCTTGTAGACAATGTGAATCCTTCCTTTTTCTTCATCCATCTGCTTCCCTCTCTCCAAGGGTTCAATGAAATACTCTTCATTATCACTCTTTATCATTCCAGCCTAAAGAAAGCATAAAATGTGTTCATTTTAAAATTAAACACCATTTTCAATTCTCAAGTACATCCTTTTAGATGGCAAGAACATAAATCATGAGAATGATTTTTCTGTTTGATTATAAGGACATTTACTGATCTTCTGCAGAGTGCTCAGGTTTGGTCTCAGTCCTCACATGGTAGTTGACGACCCCTTGTAACTCCAGTTCCACAGGGCTTACCCCACTAGTAACTGATAGTTCAGAAGGGAAGAGTAGGGATGGGGGAGCCCCTCCCAGTTGATAATTGAAGGTCAATAGGCTCAGTGTTACACAGGGCTACTGCAAGTCACCAAAGCTGCTAAGAGATCAGGATAACATGCCTTGGAGACTGCCTGTTACAACACTTCTCCCTGTTGTCTGACTTTTATATTCCTTCCGACCCTCTCTTCTAGGCTGTTTCCTGAGCCGGAGAGGTGGTCATGCAAATGCCCTATGTAGCACTGCACACTTATTTATTCTCAGGACCATCAACAACCAAGTATCTCCATGTTCACTGAAGTTCATGGCAGAGGAACTGTCTCCCTTCACTATCACTTCTGTAGATCATTTACATTACAGAAATCAGCCCCTTGGGATTGCTCACAGATCCTAATGATTCGCAAAGGTAAGTCTGTGACTGAAGGAAGCAGGTGAGGACTGTGAGCACTGGGCAATGACTACTAAGCCACTTAAAAGGAAGAAGGAAGAATTCTCCCATTTGCTTGACTGAAGGAGCTGAAGGAGTTTGCAGCCCCATAGGACGAACAACAAAATGAACTAACCTGTACCTCCAGAGCTCCCAGGGTCTAAACCACCAACCAAAGAGTACACATGGAGGGACTCATGGCTCCAGTTGCATATGTAGCAGAGGATGGCCTTGTTGGACCTCAATGGGAGGAGAGGCCCTTGGTCCTGAGAAGGCTCGGGTGGCTCGATGCCCCAGTGTAGGGGGATTCCAGGACAGGGAAGCAGGAGTGGGTGGGTTGGTGAGCAAGGAGAGGGGGGATGGGATAGGGGGTTTTCAGAGGGGAACCAGGAAAGGAGATAACATTTGAAATGTAAACGAAAATATCTAATAAAAATAAATAAATAAAAGATATTCCCCTGTCTGTACCTAAAAAAAAACCCAAAAAACAAAAACCAAAAACAACAACCAAAAACCTTTTCTCTATATATTACTCTATATATTATAGGTGAACATTTAAATACCAAACACCATGATACTACTTTTGCCCAGTAAAGTGCAAGTAAAACTCAAACTTCAAACTGAACATCTCCTTTACAAAACAAGGTGCATTTAAAGGAGGTTGGGACAGTATCAGTGGCAAGGCGAGAGGCAGGATCTGAGGCTTAGCTTTGATCTGAATGTGTTTTCCATAGACCTTTGTGCCAGCAGTTTCATCACATATAACAATATTGGCAGGTGATTGGGTTTAAAAGGTAAGGCCTTGTAGAAGCCAGCTGGGTTGACCACAGCACCTTCAGAAGAGACTTCACAAGAGATCGACATAGTCCTCAAGGAAGCAAGTTAGTTCTGGAGAGAGTGGTGTGTTTCCAAGCGAGGCGCCATGTGCTTGATGCCTTCTGCATTCAGCTGTTTTCCCCTCTGCTTGCCCGCAATGTGGTAACATGTGGGGGACCTTGCCAAGCACAAGAATCCTGTTCTTTGGACTAGATTCTAGCCATCAGCATCATGAGCTAAATAAAAGCTGTTCCTTTATAAAGACTGGGGCTTAGGGATTTGCTATAGCAGAGCAGTAGAGAGGAAATTCAAGCACACATGACCTCTAATGTGGATGGGCAGAAAATGTGAGTCTGAACTTTCACTAATTTAAATACAATTTAATGGAAATATTATCCTAAACTACTGTTTAAAAAAAAAAACACAGAAAATAAATTGCCAACGACATGCCTCACCTACCCTCTAGATTCAATCTAGCAAAACATACAAGCCTGAAGGGATTCAAGAAGTTTGTTACCAAAAGTCCAGCAACATGGTTGATGAGCATGAAATCAAATTAGGATACTGCCCCTTTCATAATCCCACTGAACACAGCAAAATAACATCAAGCGCTATTTTTTTAGTTTCTTTTATTTTTGAGAATATAATAAAATTATATCATCTCCCCCTTCCCTTTCCTCCCTACAAATCCACTCATTTGTCCCCACTTTACTCTTTTTCAAATTAATGGCCTTTATGTTTCTTGTTCTTACATACATATATATAGTCCTCATCCCTCATCAAGAACAACAGACTAAAACAATTACAGAAAGCCACACCAATCAAAACACAGCTCAGTGGAGCCCAATTCCAATGGATACATCTATAAAGTACACCTGCATTGAAGTTTCCATGGAAGAAGAGGCAGAAAGTTTCAAAGAGCCAGAAGATCATAGAGTTTGCTGCAAGATTGTTTCTACAGACAATATCAGAGACTGATGACTTTTAAATCCAAATTATATAATATGTACTTCTGTAGACTCACCTTAGTATATACCACAATAAATTATTCACAGCATCTCAATTTCAAGTAGCTCAGAGGGCAAAACTGCTCTCCAAAATAATCACGTTCTTTTGGACAAATGATGGTGAACTACAAACGGACTGACTGCGAAAAGGCTCAAAAAAACTAGGTGTTTCCTTATGGCACTTCATGCCTTCCAGAAGGGTTATGTGTCTCAGAAAGTCACGCCAGGGTCTAGATTGACACTGTCTCTGACACTCTGAGAGTCTGCCCAATGAGCAATGGAAAACCTTGTCAGGAGGTTGCCTCAGTCCCAGCATTCACTGTTTCTCTACTTCCATGCAGGATAGAGTTACACGGATCACAGCCAATGGTAAAGAGAGCCAGAAAATGTAACCTGGCTCTGTGCCCAGGGAGCAGAGACAGATTTTGATGAGCAGATGGAGGTGGCAACCTCAAACGAACTAATGTCACTTCTTTGCTTACTTTTCCCTTGCTTCCCCTTGTGACTTAAAATGACACTCACTACCACAGCCCTGGAGCCTTGCTCTGTCTATGACTCTCAAGGAACCGTCTTACCACTGTCAAAGGGGAAATGCTGTTACTCTTCAAAAGCCCACTCTACACATGCACTTTGCTTTTGAATATTCTGTTATTCTGTTTCATCAAAAAAAAAAAAATGTTACGTCCTTAAGAGTGATTTTCTTATAGCTTTACCCCACAGAGATTTGGTGCTCTGTCTTCCGAGTCACGTTGCTAGCTTTACTCCACAGAGATTTGGTGCTTCATCTTCTGAGTCACGTTGCTAGCTTTACTCCACAGAGATTTGGTACTCCATCTTCTGAGTCACGTTGCTTCTGCTGTTTTCCTCTCTTATGGCTCTTATTGCAAGTTAGCACGGTTGTGCCTATATGCTTGCGACTATTTATTATTCTTTCTCCTCTGTAAGTTTGTCTGCTCCCAAGACAGCATGTCTATCTTAATTAGCCTTTTAATCCTTAAGCACTGGCACAACATCTGGCACCCATTTTGTATTCAGTTTTTTTTATAATGAACAACTATATAAATAAACTCTAGAGATAAAGGCATAAATCATAGTTACAGCTGTGTGCTGGAGGCCAAATGCACACAAGAATAACTTTACTTCACAGGGGAAATATTTGGAGATTTCAGTCCATAACTGCTATCCCTGGGTGTTTAGGTGGATCATCATGGTGGTGGGAGTATGTGGTGAAGAAGGTTCTTGGACTCATGGAAGAGAACCAGGTCAGAGCAATCACAAGTGGATAGAGGACAACACAGCCTTCAGGGACAATCCCTGCTACCTTCTTCCTCCAAGGAGACACTATTTGCCACAGTTCTGCCATCTGCCAGTGATCTATTCAGGCTTTAAAATTACCTATGGATTAAGGCATTCACTTAGTTAAAGCCCACATAATCCAACTGCCTCAGAAAATGCCATCAGACACCCAGAGGTGCTCTTCACCAATTTCCTGAACATTTATCAATCCAACCATGTTGACAAGCAGGATTAACTATTACAGAGGATGTAAAAATTTTATAGGTATATGGTCATTTTCAAAAGATGGGAGAATTGGTATGCTAGAGGCACAGGAAAATGTATCAGAGCTGACACATCTCTTCTCCTCACTCAGAATGATAACCTCAGCTCCTTCAACTTCCTTCTTTGATCTTGTCCCTTCCATGTTCATGACTCTGTCTTGTCACAGGGTCTATCTTCTTACTCTGCCCTACGGGTTCCAGTCCGATCTCAAAGATTCCCTGCCAATCCCTAAACACCTCAGGTGGGCACGATCTCTCTTTAAGGTCCTGGTACTAGCTCTGTACTTTGAATCATTCCCCTCTAGAATTCTATCCCTTTTAAGTTCTGGAGTGTGACCTCTCAGGTTATCATATTGTAGCTTCCCGTCTCTTCTTCACACAGCAGCCAGCATCTCTTTCCTGCTCCATCGTGTAGTCTGAACATTCCACATAATCAAGTGCTCATTTGTGTTTGCTGCCTTGGTCCTACTTCTTGCTACTCTCCTTTCCCATTGCTCACTAGCCAGGAGTTCCTTTTGGCTGCTTGCTTCACTCTATATCCCACATGCCCCTACAGAGTGCTTGTCTCAAACTATCTCATCCATAAATATTTTTTTTAATGAAAAACTTGACAAGAAACATGAGAATAAAGTATAACATAAGATTACTCCTAAATCTTGAAGTTGAGTGACTAAGAAATTAATTTACTCACAGAAACAGAAAAGCAAGCTGGAGACAGAAATACCTAGCTACCGGATCTCCCAGCACATGTATAGTGGAGGCAGAAGGATTCAGAAAGGCTAGAGGGAGGGAAAGTTGTTTTATCTGTATTCTCCTGAGGTACTAGGGGTAATCGTTAACAGTTATGGAGGAATTCATGAGTGATTTTCAGAAATATAAGCTTAGCCACACTGGATTTCAGATACATCTTGTCACATACAGTAAATAAATCTCTCAAAAAACTGAATGAGGAAAGTTTGCAAATACATTTAAGGTCAATAGAAGCAAACTTATAAAATTCTCAAAGGACCTTAAGTTGGCATGAAGAAAAATCCCAGAAGCCTAAACTCTGGGCAATGGCCCATAGGCCCCATACTCCTGGGCTTTCTGGATTTCTGTCTCTTCCCACTGCTTGCCTGGTCCCTCTAAAAGGGTTCTAGAGTCACTGGCAGTACCTCCAGCAGACCTACATTACCCTAAGTTGGCTCACCACTCCTTTTCCCCCTCAGTCATCCAGAAGTCTCTAGATGGCTCTCTGTGAGCCTTTCACAACTCTACACAAACTTTGCAACATTTACCATTTTACTACATCCTAGAGAAGCAGAACAAAAGCTGACTTAAGGTAGATGGCTTATATTTAAGAGTAGAGGGAGAAAACATTAACACGAACAGAACCAAACATTGTGGAGAAAAAAGGTTAAAGGACTGGCAAGAGAGAGAGGAGGAAAACATGAACGCAGCACCAGGGTCCCTAAGGAAGGAACTGCAGTGTGCAAAGAATGAAGCCTGTGAAAAGCAGCCTGGACAAACTGTGCTGTTTAACTAGAGTGGTAGGGGCTGGAAACACATTACAAAGAGCTACAGAGAAAGCTGGTCATAAAATAGCATGGATTTTAAGGTCTAGAATATTCTTAGCTATTGCAGGTGGATTCTGATGCCCATCTTTCCACCACACCATATTGATTTTTCTCCTTTGGTGGTGACACAAAACTGGAGGGACTATTTTAAAGGTGCTCATATTTTCAGGGGGAAAAAAACTTGCCCCGCTCTTGCCCATGCATACTTAACCGAGGACAAATCATCAGTGCTGATCATTAAGCACTGAAGACCTTTTTATGTATGAACATATTTATTTATATAGTGAAGCACTCAAAAACATTTTTGGAAGCTCAAAGGCCATGTGTTGTCATGCCTTAACATTAATTAGCTCACACTCCTGTCAGCTCCCTGGTTCCCTTTATACAAGATATACTTATGACATCCAAGAGTAAAATCCAATGTGTATAACATTTTAAAAGCCTGGACCATGGGTGACATTCTAGGTATTAATAATACTCATAATCCTCCCAGAAATGTACAACTTGAAAATTATAAACCTAGATGTTTTTGAAAGACCACACATAAGATTATATATGCTCCTGAGGGACTCTACTCAATCAGTTTAATTTCCCCTTAATGCTATTTATATAGTAAGGTTTTAGAAGTTGCTCCTTCCCCAAAGAACCCCATTTTGCCATTTCAATCTCATGCAACAAAACAAAATATTTGCCATGTTTCTCAAGCTATTTTTATGAATTAAATTTTTTTTTAAAAAAATAGTACTATATTTGATCTAGTATTAAATAATGAAAGGTTCATTTTGTTTGAATTCTAACATAGGTTCCTTGACAGCCCTTTGGAGGGGATAACAGGATCATGGACGCTAAGAAGCCTAATGTCCCCTTCACATCTGGGCATCCCTTCCAGCTGTGTCACTCACTTCACATGGTGCCAAAAGTCCAGACTTGAGCCAGCGAGTTGCCTAAGATAGAAGCAGCCATCACCAGGGCCACATGCCTCTCTCACTGGGTGGGGTCCTCACAGCCATACCTACACCAGTTCTAATATACTAGATCTGATAGTTTCCTCACTCGGTTCTAATGTGAATGGAGGGTGTGGAGCACAGGGCGGCTCAGATGAGATAATGTCTATGAATTTATTTTATAAACTATAAAGTTATACAAGAAATGTAAAACACAATTCTTTATAGGTCACAGTAATAAAAGCCAGTCACCAAGGAAAGATTACCTTGTACTTAGCTCAACTTATGATGAAAATCAGCCTCAAAGAGAGCTCTTACAGTTCAATCAAAGATTACTAATCTCTCCTCAGAAATTCGGTGTCAGATAGTCTAAAAACCTCATGTCCTGTTTTACTTACAACACAAGAATGCCGTTCTTTTGTTAAAGCAGGAGTGTGGTGCTATGAATTTTATCTAGGAATTTCATGAAGCATGTCCTAAATACAATATGGATGTAGTTGAAACTAAATACCATTTCTGCCAAGTTGGGCATAGCAGTAAACTACTAGGGTACAGACAGATAAGGCAGCAATAGGATCTGAATGCCTAGAATAGTTCATGGGAAGGTGTGCCAATGATGTATATAGGAAGGGGTAAGGCAAATACAATGTTCTACCATGGATGTCACTAGAACTATAGTACAGCTACAGCATTTTAGCTCAGGAAGGCTAGATGAAGACACAGCACAGGGTTAAATAGACCCTGTGTTCCTTCTTCAGTTATTGCAGTACACAGGCAAATATCTTATCTGGTCCCTATTTTATCAGTACAATGAACAGTACTTATTGGATAAAGATAACTTCCTAAGGTTTCCTGAATTTCAAGAGGTATTTCAATGACGTCATCAAATCCCTACAGAAGACAGCAATGTGGCTGGAAAGACAGAAAGCGTAGAGTAGTGTGGCTTAGAAGGCTGCCTGTAAGCCCAAAGCAAGAGCCCCACTTAAAATGCTTTCAGACAGACAGACAGACAGATGACAGACACACACACACACACACACACACACACACACACACAAAGAGAGAGAGAGAGAGAGAGAGCAAATCTTAGAATGCTGTCTGTTTTTATTTCAACAGCATCTAAAAATCTTGAAAATCCCTTTCAAGTTTATAACATTAAAGTGTATTTGCAAAATCCTTTCTATGAAGGGAGTGAACAGGACTTAAAAAAAAAAATAAAAGGATTCATCTCAACCCCCAATACAATTAACTACTAAAATGAGGAGTGTGATGATCAGTGACTTTGAGAGACGACCATTCAGTTTCTTAATTAGGGAGCACAGCCTCCACTTGATTCTCATCAAAATAAGCACCACAAGAAATGGAAGTCTAAAGGCTGAAGGGCTTTCTGTACAGCCTGTTTAACTGCTCCATTTCCCTCGTTTCCACCTCCAGCCTATACCCACCACAGTTACACAGCATGGCCTGTTTCCACTTAACCACATTACTCACATACTGACTCTAAGAAAGGATATGACATTCTAAAAGTCCCAGGAAGTCACTGTAATAAGTGTGTTGGGTACTAAGGTATCTCCATGTCATAGTGTTTGCTGTGTGAGAACAGGAAGGGGAGGGTCATCCAGATGTTGGTTAACCGAAATTTTCTCCTCTTGACAAATTGAGTGGTTTTCTTTAATAAACACGATATTTTATATAACATCACCTATAAGAAAACTCCAAGGCAAATCTGTACCCTCCTTGTAGGGCCATTGCACCAGGAATCCCACAGGACAGACTTGCTCTGAGAAATAATTTCCTTTCTCTTCTTGACTTTTTCTTTTTTTAAATTATTTAAGTTAGCATGGGTTTCATTCTGGCATTTTGCATGTGCATGTGTATTTTCCTCTGTTCAATTACATTCCCTCTTCTGTTCCCCTCTTCTGTGGTCTCTGACTCTCTGATTGGTTCTGTTCCTTATACTAGATAGTTCCCCATTCTGTTTTCACTGTCTTATCATGTGATAAGTGTATTTAAACTGAATATTCTCTCTTACTTGACATGGTGGTTACTTATTGAGCCAACTACATAGCTGGTATTTCAAGTTAAAACTCTCAGATCACTACTTTACCTGAAAGGAGAAAGTTAATTTTCTAAAAATGTATAAATTATAGGATTAAATGTGTTAACAATATTTCACATCATCCAATATTTCAAAGATATATGTGTTCCTGATGACACAAATTATCACTGTTTATACTTGTTAGCAAAATATGAGTCTGTAACCACAAATACTGGTTTGTTTTTTACTTCTTAATAATCCATACTCTACACTGCCCAATAATTATAAAATGTGTAAGATGTTACTGAGTGCTTGGTTCTGTGACAAAGGAGCCTTCAGCTATGTTCATGAAAGCATACACCCAAGTGCAACCTCAGTAGCCATGGAGAAAAGGCCAATGTTAACCAAACAGGCCTCTTCCCTCTTTGTAAGGCACAAAGAGAGGCATATAAACCACAACATCAAATCAGCCGTCCACACTACTTCCTCTCCATTTGACTGTTGCTAACCATTCATTTAGGTGGCTGGGAACAGACTGGGCCTTGTGTTGTTTTCTATTACTGCTGTAACAAAGCCTCACGAATGGAAAGGTTGGAAACAGTACAAGCGTGTTCTGTGTGAGTTCTGTGGATCACAGTTCAAACTGGCAGTGGAGGGCCAGCAGAGCCTGCTCTGGCAGCCTTGGATGACTTGGTTTGATTTCCCTACTCTACTCTCACACCCACCACTCCACAGTTCTCATCGCCACTTCCCCTTCTAATGGAACTGAAAATAGACAAAGAACTTACTTGATGTGAGCAGAGAGTGAGAACTACTGCCATAGTCCCGCCTTCTCAGTCAAATGCTCTTGCCAAGCCTCTGCTGCTGGCAAACACAGACAGCTGTGGTGGTGCTCCATGGCTATGGCAGGAGGTGAGAGGTCCTTCTCTATCCCATGCCAAATGAGATCCTAAGGAATTAGCCAGGATTCTACCATAGAATCGTATACACGGTGAGATGTATCAAGAAAACCAACCTGCAGTTTAAAGCTATAAAATACTGTAAGATAAGAAATGAGGGGAGCAACAGGAGGAGGTGGAAGCTAAGGAAGAGGTAGAGGTGGTGACAGTCGTGGTAGTTGTAGGGGTGGAAAACCCAACCCAATGCTCTGCTCAGAATTCAGGTCAGCAAAAAGAAACAAAAGCACAGGAGGGAGAGAAACGAGCTACTGAAGAGACCTTCCCACTTCTGCTACACAAGAAAACTCCATATCTAAGTCTTCATCTAAATTTATTTTAAGAAATAATATATATATATATATATATATATATACACACATAAGTGTGTATACATATATACATACATATATACACATATATATGCATATTTATATTAAAACCTCAAAATGTTAAAGCACAGAAAATTGCTTTAAATTTTGGTGGAAGGACAGAGAAAGTCAAAAAGCAAATCATGCAGTAACTTTTAGAACATTTTGACATTTGAAAGTCAGTCTCACAACTGAATATCCAAATGAATTATGCTCACCAGGGCATGCTAGGGCCAGTCATGACTGTACAGTTGCAAAGGAACAGATGAAGAAAAGACCAGGAAGGCTGTGGAGCGAACCGAAGTAAAAAGAAAGATACTACTGCTGGTTATGGTTATATTCATTTCAGAAAGTTCTAAAAATCTTTAGTGAAATGGATTTCATAAATATATAATACAAACTTTCAGATATAAAATACTCAAGGAAAATTATGACCCCTCTCATATGGAGAATGTGTGAATTGTTCATTAAAAGCCATTTTCTTCAACTCTCTTTTGAGACAAAAGTCTCCAAAATAGGCCTCAATTTAGATTACTAAAGTCCCACATACATTAATTTTAATAATATAGCCAACTCAACAAGCCATCAAGGTTCATTGTGACTGAATGCTCACAAGAGGAAGCCAAGTGTGGTGGCACACAAGTTCATCCTAGCACCTAAAAGGCAGAGACAGTGGATCTCTGAGTCTGAGGCCAGCCTGGTCTACACAGCATGTTCCGGACATGTCAGTGCTACACAGTGAGCCAATTCTCAGTATGTGTCTGTGTGTGTGTGTATGTGCGTATGTGTGCGTGTGTGTGTGTGTGTGTGTGTGTGTGTGTAGGAGATTGGAACCTTAGTTTGGTTGACCAAGAAATTTAGGTTCTGGTCACAGCTTTTCTAAAGTGAAAATAGTGTGATTTCTGAAGTCATTTAAACTCCTTTTGGCTTTTCACAATCTGAGAAAAATCATGAGGATTTGACTGGGTAATCTCTAAAATAACTTCCAATTCAATTACTCTGTTATTTAAATTATATTCCAGTATTAAAGCTCCTAGGAAACACGTGAATTTAAAAACTGCCCTTGCCAATATCCCAAGATCCACTTATTCCCATAATAAATAACTGAAATATGACTATAAGACTAATATAATTAACTCCTAAAGTAGGTCACAAATGTTAGCATGCCAAAGAATTTAGGTCCCAACCTCAGAGCCATTTCCGTGTTCCACACTCCAGAGTCTGATTCAGAAGGGCTGTGCTGGCCCTCAGACATCTGCAATTTTAAGTAGTACTTCACATGTTGCAAACGGTGGTGGTCTGAAAATTACAGCTTGAGAAAAACTGCTTAAAAATCATATGCCAATCAAAATGAATTTTAGATGCATACTCTCCTAAATTTGGGGCCAGGAATACAGCTCAGTGGTAGAGTGACTGTTGTTAATGTGCCATTTCTGGCACCCCAAAAGATATAAAAACAAACCTGAAGATGACTCAAAGGAAATACAAATAAATGGAATCTATGAATTAAAGTCAAGGTAGTAATTAAATATGTAATAGCTATCTACTAAATATATAATACTAGGTGTATTTCTGAGGGGCTTAACTTTATAGAATGACTCATTGTCTTAAATTAATAGCTATAAGAAAATATTAATAATCATATTTTAATGCAATGGGAAAATATCTGTCAACAGCTGTCATAGGAAATACAATCTTTTACAGATTCTAAGAAATGAAATAACATAAAGAAAACTTAAAATCCAAAATAATCTCAAATTTCACTTCAGAAAGTATTTAAAATAGTATTCATGTACATATCAAGGCAAATTATGTTGTAGAACTTTATTAGCATATACTAAATGTATCAAGTGAGCTTTGCCATATTTTCAGATATGTAGACATGGTGCTATGTTTGTATTCACTCTTGGGACATATTCCAAACCTTATTGATCATAGATGTTACTGAAGAGTAACCATTAAGCCTAGGGATGAAATTTACAGTCCTGGTGGAAACACAGTGGGCCATGGTCATTGCTCCTAAAAGAACAAACTTGACTACAGTCAGTACCAGCAGTAAAAGAGTTGTAGATATATTTGACAGTATAGAAGTTCCATTTGTAAACAACAAATCCTCTATATCAGAAGAATTCCTCATACAGCTTGCTATTTTCCTTCTGCTATATAAACCCCACACAATGGGGTCAATATAGTCTCAGGGAGTATTTTCGAATATGTTAAAATAAAACACTTGTAGCTCTTTTCTGGGTGTAGATTCTGATTAATGGCCTAAGTTTCTATATTTATTCTTAATTAAGAAATTTGCCCAGGTAGTGGTGGTGCATGCCTTTAATCCCAGCACTTGAGAGGCAGAGACAGGCAAATTTCTGAGTTCGAGGCCAGCCTGGTCTAC
>NW_022196905.1:81931926-81942128 GCF_008632895.1 Mastomys coucha
GAAAGAAAGAAAGAAAGAAAGAAAGAAAGAAAGAAAGAAAGAAAGAAAGAAAGAAAGAAAGAAATTGGGTGTGTGGTATATGTGCTGGACACACACACACACACACACACACACGTAAGCTCAAGGAGAGCATCTGTATCTTTCTCCATAACCTTCCACCTTATTGTTCTGAGACAGGCTCTCACTAAACAGTGAACTCTTTGTTTTGGCTGTTCTGACAAGCCAGTGAGCTCCTAGGTCCCATCCATCTCTGCTCCCTAACACTGTGCTCACAGGTACACTAGGTAATTTGGGAATTTGCACTCAGGTTCTCTGAATTTTTATAACAAGTGCTTTTACCTACTGAGCCATCTCCCCGGCTCTGAGATTCTACATTTCTAACAAATTCCAAAGTAATATAACTGAGTCTCATCTTAGGACAGCACACCCTCGGGCATCTCCACCAGAGTTTGAGACACTCTGTTCCTGGAATGAAAATTACCAGGTTCTTGGCTTCTCCCATGTGAGACAGCTGTCTTTGGACTACTTAGATCACACTATGTAAGACAATTTAATAACTCGTCTTTAATATGTGTAGTCATTTTATCAGTTCTGTTCCTCTAGAAAACATTACTCACAAGTGTCAACATCTGAGTTTGAAATCCCTGGGATGGAAGACACATCTGTAATCTCAGGAATCTTATTTTGAAGTACGTGGCTGATAAGGGAATCCCAGAAGCTCTCAAGAGAGCTAGTCTGATGTTCACAACAGCAAACAATAAAGAGACCTTGTCATGGCATTTGAGGTTGTCCTCATGTGCACAGTCCACATGTGCACTGAGATATACAGACACACACACACACACACACACACACACACATGTGCACGCGTGCTTGAAGATTTAAAAATATATTAACTAATTGATTTTAGCAACTTGATCAATGGTACTTTAGTACTTAAAGTGACCAATAAAGATGACAGGACTTCAGGACTAGCAATGCTCTTGGATATCTTCTTAGCCCTCATTTATCATTTTCTACAAATGGTACCAGGGATCAATAATGGAACTAATGAGCTTTTCCTTGTAGATTTTATACATAACCAGAGTATTCAGTTGATAACAAAAGAAAGTAATGTCCTATAAGCAGAACTCTCTGTGTGCTTAAGAAAATCACTTTGTAATTAGAATATTTTAAGAAAAAGGAGAAGGGGAGACCTGGAAAGGGGGAAACATTTGAAATGTAAATAAAGAAAATATCCAAGAAAAAAAACATTAAAAAACAAAAGAAAGAAAAAGGAATGACAATTCTTAAGAGTAATCTTCAGACACCAGTTCTACCTTGGATCTGCACACACCTATGTTGAAAGACTCATTTCTTGTTCTTTTAATGAAGCCCGTATCTGTTTATAAGACTAACAAATGGCTAGTCCAAGCCCAGGATCAGTTTAACCAAAGTTGATCCTGATCATTACTGTCACCTCCAGATCAAGGGCCACACTGTGCATGCAAGTCACAGAGGTTACTTTCCCTTGTCAAGCCCTCAGAATAAATGCAAAAAAACCCCCAAACCTTAAATACTTAAATACTCTCCCTTTGCTCCTTAATGTGCCCTAGCTTTGTACTACCCATCTCATACATCAAGTTTCTACTAGTATTCCTGTTTTGTGATACATTTATACATAGGGTGATGATCAATCTTGATTGTTAATTTGTCTGGGTTTGAAATGAATGAAGATAACTAGGTCCAAGGGACAATCAGTATTGTTTGCTTGCCCACTTTGGTTTCTTGTGGCTTGAGTGTATCTCTACCACTGCTATTGCATCACCCCCAGCTACAATTAGATCCCAGCTTCTTCAGCCTTCCAGTGTGGCCTGAAGACTGTAAAGTACATCAAGCTTTTACTACTCAGCAAGACTACAGAATAATCCAGCGTCATAGGCTGAAACCAGACTCTCAGTCAGTCATGCAGATAGTCACTGTTGGACAATCCAGCCCATAGCATGTAGGCCAATTTAACAACACCCTCTTGCAATATGTTAATTAGCATTGGTTCTGTTACTTGTACACAGATTGTAGTAGTCTAATAAAAAGAAACTTCACAATTATCAAAAACAAGTATACCTTCTTGAAAAGCAAGCCTTGACCCTAGAACATTTAATGAGAGATTAAAGTACTTGCTATTTGGAATAGCTAATCTCTTGGTTACTGAGTGTCAGAGTACACTGTGTTCCACACCTCTTATTTTTCCAAAATCATTTTTCCTATACTTTTACCATATACAGATGAAATGCTATACAGATATTAGATTGTTCTATAACAAAAATCTGTTACTATTGTACACTTATATCAAAACATGTGTTCTGACATCATGATATGGGTCAAATGGTATATTTTCCTAGGAATTTAAAATTATGTATCTTAAAGATGATCAATTAATAAGGCATTTCTAAAACTAGGGCAAGTGGAGATATAATAAGTGAGGCTAAAATAAATCTGCCATGTACAGCCAAACTAAATATGGTCCTTGGTACACACCACCATGCAAAGACTGTGATCTCTCATGTCTAACAAAGAGGAAAGTAGCTTGAGTTCTAATTTACTTTAGTTTGAAAACTCATGTGAATCCAGATAGGCAAATTATTAAAAGGTATACATTGCTAATATCTATTATTTGTAGTAATTTCATTCTATAGGTTGCCACAAAAACCACACAGGCAAAGACCATTGCTCCTGGGGAAATTGCAATGTTTGGTTCCTCAGGACTCACATTACAACTTCAATGCACCAATATCTAATCTTGGTTTAAGTATGCCAGTTTAAAGACTTTATTTTGAAGACTGTGCTTAAATCTGCAAGTCAAGACAGTGTAAATCTTTTATAATGTGTTTATTTTCACATTTAAGGACACTAGAGAACACTTCACCACTACACACAGGACCCTTTTAAACAAGTAAACCACCAACAAAATCATGAAAAACTGGGTCTTTCAGTAAATGGACTTCAGGAAGGATAGTTGTTCCTACCACAAGAGCCCAGAAAGAAAAACAGGTCATCACTTTGTTTGAATTCAGATATGGCCACAGAAGGTCCATGAGCATTCATCCATCATGGGGGTTACATATCAAGTTTGTCAAGTAAACACATTTAAAATTTGGAATTCATAAATTGTCAAGACAGCTGTATTTCAAAGTAATGGTTACATTTATTGAATTTGTTGATTTTTTTAACACCAATCATGTACTTACAAAACAATTTCTTTTTAGACAAAAACCCAGCACATTTGAAATTCAGACAGAATATTCTATGCTTTCTGTTAGATTTACAGGCAGTTATATAAACTCAGTATAGTTTTTATACTTTCTCAACAGAAGGTGGCTCCTAATTGGCAGTACTTCAAGACAGTACATGATACTTAGGGGATGCTAAATAATATAGAATAAATGGATGAAAGTCTTCCAATATTGAGTTTGCCTAGGCTACTCACATTATGAAGCATTCTTCAATATAAGCATAAAGTAGATCTGAAACTGTAACATGAGTGTTTTGGAAAACTTCCTAAAGCAATGCTAACTTATCACTAAATTTCATCAGGAAAGGCAAGTCTTCAGAAAAGAAAATTAGTCTCTTGAAAAAGAATCAGCATAATGACATCTCTGCCACCAGGGCCACCATGACAACAAAAGTTTGCCAACCCAACTTCCTAAAATATTCTCAAAGAAACCCGGAAGCAATTTAATGAAGCATGAATATGATTAGAGAGCAAGTTTCTATCCATGGACTTTATCACACATCCAACCTTTATACATTGTTACATGGACAAATTATCATCTACAGATGTATTGGGCTGCAATTCCTATCTATTCTAGGATATATGTGGCCCAGAGGCTATAGGTTGAACACCTTTGATTGTTTTTTTACCCTTCATTGGGAAGAATTTTGTAATTTTCACCACAACTGGCTCTAAGTGCTTAAGTTGAGAATCAACAATATCACCAGATTCAAAGTTCATAAGATCCACACTGGTCCACTATGAACCAATCTCCCTGGTCACAATAAAAAAGCAATACTAGTATGAGGTCAACTTTGTAAAGACCTGAGGCTTCTTTATTAACATCATTAAAAACAATACAACCCAGAAGAGAAGACAAACAGAATCCCCACTAATTTCCCAACCATTAGGTGGTGATACATAATGTCTCTCAGTATTCATTAATATTAACAATTGTAGCAAGCTAACAGTAGATATAACAAAAACACTATTCAGGGGAACAGATCCTGAAAGATTCCTGTGGACACAGGATAGTGCACCTCTCAGGCTGGCCTGCTGTGAATACCAAAAGCTCCAAGCAAGCCAAGGTAAACTTTAAGAATGCATCATCTTTAAGATGCATTTTACTTTAAGAATCATGGCATTAAAATCATGATCAATCTATCAGCAGATCAAAACCCTAATGTCCACAAACAGCCACCATGCCTTCAGAGATCACAAGGTGCCCTAACTCCTACCTATGCCCCAACTATAGAATATTCAACAGGAATAGACTGGTTTGAAGCCAATGGGACACCATCAGCATACACCTAAGCACCCAAAGGAAAGGCTTGATGTTGGATTGGGTAAAGTCAAAATTAAGCTATATTTAATGTTTTGTGGTTTAGGACATAAAGATTAAGCCAATGTAACTTAATAAGTAGCCGTTGAAGCATATTAATTTTAAAAGAAAACTAACACACAGTATTTGGTTAAGTATATTTTTCACAAAGTTAAATCAAAGGCTTACACTTACAGTAATTCATTGTCTTGTGCAACAACTAACAGTATTTGGTTTCCTGCAAAATAATGTTATTCAAAAACTTTACTGAGTAAAAGTATATTAACTCTGCTTTCTGATGCTCAAGTGCCAAACCACATGTTTCCCCATCACTTTGGTTCCTTTCAACTGAAACTAGGTATGACTAAGTCATTAGTCAAGTAACACGGTCATCTGTTTCCACAATTTTTCCTTCTTTGAGATGAAATATTACTTAAATGTTGTGTGTGTGTATGTGTATGTATGTGTGTGTGTGTGTGTGTGTGTGTGTAGTCTGATCTCTTAATTCCTAGAATCAAAAATATATTATTTATATTAAAATGTATTAATAAATTACCATTGTAACCAATATTTCTTTCTTTGTGTAACATACTTGAGATTATTAAGTTGGCAACAGACATACATTTCAAGTTCAAAACATTTTTCTTACCATCTTTCTCACAAAATTAAATGTGTACCTACAGTTGCTATGTTACCAGCATGATCTTTACCTTGGCATAGTAATATTGTTTAAATAAATCACTTTCTGCAAAGATGTTTGCCGAAACCTTAAAATATATTTCCAAAAGCAATAATCTCTACAAAAAAAATGTGCCTTTCATGTACAGTTTCCCTGTTTGGGTTATATTTTTACTTGTGTGTGTGTGTGTGTGTGTGTGTGTGTGTGTGTGTGTGTTGATGTCAGGTGTCTTCCTAAATTGTCCTCTAACTTACTGTTTAGACAAGGCCTCTCATTGCACCTGGACCTGACCAATTCAACTAGACTCGCTGGCCTATAAGCCCCCTAGGTCTTCCTGTCTCCATGTCTTCAGCTCTAGGATTAGAGGCATGTGCTGCACCATCTAGGTCTTTCTTTAAGTGCTGGGATCAAACTTAGGTCCTCATATTTGCACAGTAGGTGCTTTACCCACTGAGATATCTTACCAGTCTACTTTTACTCTTTGATCGTCTACAAGTTCACTAAAAAAGCATTTGTGAATTTGAAAGGAATATGTCCAGTAGCATCAATAGAATTTCAGAATACAGATTAATGCTGAGAAGTTTCTCTACTTCAAAAAATGTAAAATGCTATACAATGAAATACTTTTATGAATATTACAAGCTTCTCAATTGTGATTAAGGCTGCTTGTTATTGTCCAGATGAAAAATTATGGGACAATAATGCAAAAGGACAAAAACAAGCAAATGAAAATGAAGTTTCATGGCATTTTTCAAACATATTACAAATGAGAAAAAAATCTGTATCCTATAATTATGCACTCAAGGCTGATAAAGTCTTATTCCCTAAATGGTAGTTTTGTGACTAATTTAAAGCAGGGACACCACGCCCACACACCACCAGTCCCACACACCACCAGTTTCTCATATTTTACTCTTCATCAAGGCAGTCAAATTCTTGAAGAAAGTCACTTCACTCTTTGAAAATGCCATGGATTTGTTTCTTGAAATATGTAGTCTGAACATTTTAGTTCTGCAGATATGGTCTCCCAGTCCAATACCACTGAGTTCCTGCCAAGTCATTCTTCTAGCAAGTTGGCTTGACAGGCCTTTCTGTGCCTACCTGCAGCAGATGCCGAAGCTCACCTTCTGCTTCAGCCTTAGCAACCTCCCCTTTAGGATATATGTCTGCTTCTCCCAGGGCAGACTAGATAGAATACAATGCATCTAAAAAGGTATATAAGGTGAACAAATGCAAACAACTAGAGCCTGCACACAGTCTCCATTACAGTAAAGAACAACATAATTCCATGGAGTCTCAAAGAGAAGGAAAAAATTCAAATTTAGATTTTGAACTCAACTAGAAGTCTAGGAGAATGACATTTGCATCTTTTTTTTTAACAGAAGTAAAATTGGATTTCAATAAAATGATGCGTAGATCTTATGTGTTCAGAAAAGATAACTTTCACAATTGTAAATGTTTGGGTGGCCACCACTAAACACGGCATGAGAACACACAACTATCTTTAGCATCTTCAAATCGGTTTCTTTCTCTCTTGACCAGGCAACTATTTCCTGAGTTTCTAAGATCATAGATTGTTTTGTCTATTTTTAGACTTCATAATAATCAAATCATAGAATGTATAGCCTTTTCACTTGGCGTTGGTTTGATGGCCTTCTACCTCATGTTATATAGAGATCAGCCATCTCTTCTCCTGCAGAACAGCATCCCATCATATAGGTTCATAGTTTTCCTGACATCTTCTATATCTTCTTAATGAAATAACAGTTTCAATATTTTCCCCACTTTTAAAATTAGGCCCTTTGTAGTTCTATTTATGATTTATAGAATTTCTTTAAATAGTTGACACAAAATTCATTTGTCAGAGAAAGGAAAGGGAGAGGAGGGAAGGGGGGAAGGGGTGCACCAGGATTCATCTGTGTTCTTCCCTGCAATTATACAATGGAGTGATAACATACCTTGTTCAGTTAATATAGTAAATGTTATTTAATATATTAGCTGATAGCTGGAGCATGTAGAGTCATTTTATCACTTATTTCCCCCGCAGATCTCAGCCCACTGATTTTCCTCAGTCACCACAACCCAGTCACAAAATGTCAACCCACAAAAACTATCCCCTTTCCAGTGGCCAGTTCCTCTCTTTCCCTCCTGCCCCTTCAGTACCATCATATTATTTTGTCTTCATCCACTCCTTCAAAAACAAAACAAAACAAAACAAAACAAAACTCTTTGATGTATCGCTATCATGTGTCAACTGCCCTGCTAGGGTCGCTATCATGTGTCAACTGCCCTGCTAGGGTATAGGTTGCTAAGACCATGAAGCTTCCTACAAAGAGACAAAACTATCTGCAGCAAGACAATGACCCAATAGACATAGTAATTTTTATCTAATTTGATATAGTAATTTTTATCTAATTTAGCACCTTGTAAATTATTATCAGAATTTCCCAAATATGTCTAATTAATATTTCACAAACGACATAGTATGCAAAACCTTGTTCATAGTTGCATCACTGTTAGATACTTATGAAAAAATACGTTTTAAATAATTTAACATAATTTTCACAGATACCATTTCCATTTGTAGGAATGTGAAATCCCAAAGACACTAAAGTGTGAGTGGAAAGAAAAAAGGGGAAAGGAGGAAGATAAAGATAGGGAGAAAGGAGAGAGAGGAGGGAGGGAGGATAAATAAAAAGGAAAAGAAGAATATATAAGAACATACATATACATATATATACCCTTATATATATGTATACATACATACATGCATATGCACACTCATAGAGAAAGAACATAAAGATGGATAGGAATGAAAATCCAGAAACCTCATTCACCTATTTTACTCATTAAACTAATACTGCTTATTTCATCAATAATTCCTCAATATCCTCAATATCATCAATAACATCAGAGAACCATAACACCAGTCATTTGTAATCATTTGTGGTCATGCAAAAATAACCTGTGAATTACCAGATGACACTCAGACTGAAGCTAATGGGCTGCAGAATGGGGATCTAGGACCCTCATAATTTTTATTTGAGACAAAGGCGGCTATCTCTAGAGTCAGAACAAACATTATTTTACCATGTCATGAATTTTACCATGAATTTATTACCATTACCTGTAGTAAATGTAAAACCCAGCTCAATACTGGGAACAGGAAAAGCCAGTAAGGAGAAAATACTCCCTATATAAGGTCCTATATATGTGTGTCTGAATAAACTTAGAACAAGTACTGACTCCTAAGGAGAACACACACACACACACACACACACACACACACACACACACCACTTCAGTTCCTTCAGTTCCTTCGTCTATTTCTAAATAAAATTAAACTACTCACTGCTACCTTCCTAGAGTCTCAATGGTGACTAGGTAGGTACAAGGGTCACAGTGTATGAAGTATTAAAAAAATGTATTCCTCTCATGACTTCCAAAATCATAAACACCAATTTACTAGCTGTCATAGTGGTCTTCTGCACATTTAAAGATGGTCATCAACACCTCAAGGACTTTTCCAACTTAAAACTGGGTTTATAATTTACCATCTGCTTACAAGGCAGTATACTCACATGTGTATTTCTCAAACCCTTTAAATGTAAAGATTTATGTACACTGACATATGTACCTTTATTCTTGTATAAATATATATACATATATATCTTGTATATATTATATATGTATATTACATGTGCTTGCGTGTGTGTGTGTGTGTGTGTGTGTGTGTGCATGCACATGCAAAGAAGAAGAGAGGGCTAAAAGGATGTTCCCCAATCATCTACCCAACTTCACTGATGCCAGCATTCCACCACATGCCCACACATAAAAAAATCCTGGGGAAAGGCCACAAGATCCTCATGAATAGCCTACGCCTGATCTGATTTTCCTGTAGAGATGGATAAGACAGGTCATCTCCTTAGGTTAACTGGAGAGCAGAGCAATGAATAAAACCAGGAAGAAGAGAGAAGGGGTCAAATTGCACCTAAATTACAGCGAGCACACTGCTGTGAGGTAGAAATACTAACCCAACACACAGGACAATAATAAAAGTGTACGTAGCTTAGATTGGAGGAAGTTACAGTAAGGTAACTGTTTAATTGCTGCTTAATTGCCAAGAAAACTGTAGCTCTGAAATACCATGTTCTAGACAAACTCATAAGACAGCTGTCACTACACTTCTCAGAAAAAGCCGAAACATCTTAGCTCCTTGGTTAGAAGATTGAAGAAGCTAATCTAAAATTCTGTATATTCCTTCTCAATTTGGCTGAATCACACATGTAGAAAACCGCCCATAACCTCCTCCCTTCTCCTTAGCCAATCTGCCAAGTCAAATTTAAAGCCTACAATTAATGTTTTTATATACCAAGAAAAGAAACAAACAATAATTTTCATAAGTGAAAGAGCCTTTTCATGGCCCACACAATATAGTGAAAAAAATAAATGCAGTCTAAAGTCATTCGAAACATGAGTATTAGCTTCTGTTTCTCTCATATTCCTGACTCTTGCCCAGCTCCCCTCTCATTGATGCATGCAAATGTTCCTAGGTCTAAGTACAAGAACAGACTGCAGTTCAGGCTAGGACTCTAGGTCCAGCCAGGTTTCCCCAAATGGATACCAGTACCTGAGAACGCCCAGTGGTATTTTTTTTTCTGTTCTCCTAAGGGCAACATGAACAAGCAAAAGGAACAGGCTGAAGATGATGGTAATATAGAGAAGTGGGAGGAGCCAATTCTGTCCAATCATGTCCCACTTCTTTCTCTTCTGACCGATTTGTATGCAGTTACTAGTATTGACGATTACCCAGACTGAAAACATCTCAATCTAAATGTGTCTGACCCTCTGAACTGAACTTCTGCCTGCTCCAAGTATGGTTACAAAACTTTTATGCAATGACAGCAATGGGCAAGTCAGGCATTCTTTCTTTTTTTCTTTTTTTTTTTTTT
>NW_022196905.1:81952763-81990998 GCF_008632895.1 Mastomys coucha
GATTGTGTCCCTGCCGCCCTGCGGCTCCCCTGGGAGTCGTGGGGCTTGTGGTTCCCGGCTGGCTGCTCCAGTCTCAGAAACTCACCCGAGAGAAAATGGCAAATCCTGCCCGGGTCTCTGGCCTAAGGCGCCTCCGGGCTGGCTGCTCCAGTCTCAGAAACTCACCCGAGAGAAAATGGCGAATCCCGCCCGGGTCTCTGGCCTAAGGCGCCTCCGGGCTGGCTGCTCCAGTCTCAGAAACTCCGGCATTCTTTCAATGGCACATTAAAAAATCACTTTAACGATGTGCATGTGATAGCTCGTAGGTTTTTTTCTTGAGCTCAGAACTAAGGGAGGTTTTGAAAAGTGAAAATGAAAGGATCTAGATTTAGAGGCCATAATGGCTCTGCTTCATGATAACCATCTAGAGCTCCTTCATCTACGTGTTTTGTAGCTAACTGATAAAAGGCAAAATTGATGACCTAAAACAGTGGATGTCGAATATTACAATGTCTTTGCTTTTAGATAGAAAGAAAGGAGGCACTCCATGTGGGTCATACCTGAAAATGTACCCATTTATCTCTGGGTCCCAGGAGACTATCTCTTAGTGTCCGCCAAACATATCACCTTGCTACTTACAGCTTGTCACCAGAGAACCTGAACCAATTTTTAATACTAAATAATTTTATGAAAATGGTAATTGGTGGTCAATGATCTATTGTTGCAAAGGCTTTTTTTTTTTTTTTTTTAAATTGTTCTATAAGGCTTCTCTCAGTTGGTATGACAGATCCATTCAGGCTGGGCAGGCTCTTCCATCCAATATTCCCTCTTACCCTCCTGGCTGGAATAGACTTGGTGATGGTTCCAGGAGAGAAAGCAAGTAGATAAAGACCAGGATGTAAATGGTCCTAAAACTTACTACCCCAGAGAAAAAAGGGAGAGGAGGAAGGACAGAAGGGAAGGACTGAAAGGAAGGATATGAAGTAAAGAAGTAAGTAAAGAAAGGAAGGATATGAAGTAAAGAAAAGGAAATGAAGGATGTGAATGGGGAGGTAAAAAACAAAGGAGGTAGCATAGGGGGAGAGAGTGAATCAGATAAGGTACACTAGAGGAATACTCAGGCTCGCCAGGGCTGCCTTTACTTGCCTGTAGAGATGGGCTACAGACAAGAGAAAGGATAGCACACTGTTCTTTGGCATCCTCTACAGCCCTTTAGGAGGGTCAAAGCCTCTTGCTAGCCAGAGAAGTTGGCTAGGTGTCTAGAACTGCAGAGAATCAAGTCTGACCCAATCCTGGCTGAATTTACAAATTCCTGCAGTCAAGTACCGAGCACAAGTGAGTGCCTAGCCAGAGTGAGCCGGATCTACACGGAGCAGATGGGATGGAGAGACGTAATGAAAAAGATGACAGATTTCTCAATAACATCGGAGGCCATTTATTACTAGCAGATTCCAAAATGGTAGCACACCATGAGTGTAATAGATTAGCAATCAAAGAAAAGTATGTGAAAGCTAAATTTCAAAAAATAGGCGTGGAAGAGCAGTGGAAAAGCTAGCCCTGGTCTGAAGCCAGCACACCTAGAATGAGGGCCAGCACTACTTCATGACGTAAATAGAACATTTTCAGACCCAGAACTTTGTAACAGCAGACACAGAGGAGGAACGGCACTGGAACGGAAGATAGTTTGTTATTGTAAATGGTCCAAAAAAGCTTTCTACAATTTGAAGGAACAAAACTAAAGCCAATTCGCAGTTACATTTTGAATAAGGCTTTTCATAAGTCAATTATAAACTATGCAGATGATGGAAATATACTTTGCCCATTGTGCTTATATGTAAATGAGGCATGGCGTGAAATTCTAGACAACTCAACAGCATCTTTCAAGTATTGGGGTGGTTCTTTCACACACCATGTTATAGTTATAAAATGGAAATGGATAACAAAATCAAGAATTGTATTTCACTGAAATCTTTAAAAGAATTAACCAGGTGTACGTTTTATACTCTGACACCAACATCACAGCAGAACTGTGCTATATAATATGTGTGTTTATACCTTATTAATGCAATAAATACAGAAGTGAATTCTAAAAGCCACCACTGTGAAAAAGCATAGGGGAGTGTTTCATAAAACTATTTTTATTTCTTATCAAGGGAAGCATTCCAAGTATCTCAGGAAAATGCAAACTGGATCTGTGGGTGATAGGCAATCTATGTGGCTGTCTGCTTCCGCCCCCTGCCTGGCCAAGTGACAGTAGCAAGGTAGACCAGCCTTTGTAAATCTCCTCCGCAACCAGCTCCAACCCCATAGTTAGGCTTCAGAATGAACAGCTTGGAGTCAGACATGAAGATTTGAGCCCAGCATGGAACAGCACTGAGATTTGAATCCAGGCAACCTGGTCATCCCTGCTTTGATGCTTTAAGCTTATCTAATAGAACTTTTTTTCCATTAATTAATTTATTTATTCAGTTTACATCCCAGGGGTGACCTTAACTGAGACCCCTAGCAGTGGAGATATGGAGCCTGAAGTGGCCACCTCCTGTAGACAAGCAGGGCCCCCAGTGAAGGGATAAAGACATCAACCTACCTTTTGACCCCAAACTCATTCTGTTTCCAAGAAATGCAGGAATAAAGATGGAGCAGAGATTGGGGGAATGGCTATCCAATAACTGGCCCATCTTGAGACCCATCCCATGGGCAAGCACCAGTCCCTGGATACTATTAATGATACTCTGTTAGGCTTGCAGAACAGGAGCCTACCATAACTATCCTCTGAGAGGCTTCACACAGCAGCTGACTGAAACAGATGCAAAGACCCACAGCCAAATGCTGGAAAGAGCTTAGGGAGTCTTACGGAAGAGCTGGGGAAAGGATCGAGGGATGTTAGAAAGGACTGGAACTCCACAGGAAGACCAACAGAGTCAACTACCCTGAACCCTTGGAGCTCTCAGAGATTGAAACACCAGCCAAAGAACATACACAGGATGGACCTAGGGCTCCCCCACGTATGTAGCAGATGTACAGCTCGGTCTTCATATGGGACCCCTAACAACTGGAGTGGGGACTATCCCTAAAGCTGTCTATGGATCCCATTGCCCTGGGCTGCCTTGTCTGGCCTTGGTGGGAGAAGAAGCCCTGCAGACTTGATGTGCCAGGGTGGGAAGATTCTCAAGGTGGGGGTGGTCCCCACTCCCTCTAGCAGAACTTAATCATTTTTCTTGTACGCCCTCTTTTGGCCTTTTCTCTTTTCTTAGTTCCCTATATTCAAGTTCCAACCCTATCACATGCCACTCGTGTTACACAGAATAAACTCCTTATGAGTTTTCTGTCTTGGTTTCCTCATCTACTGATCAGGAAGAATAAACAAGACATACTAAACAGGTTGCCAGGTGACTTATTGGTATTGATAGCATGGAAATGTTTATAAGGTGATCATGACCCAGTAAATTTTCAGTAAATATTAGCTGTTTTTTTTATGTCATGTAGATGGTGTTACTAAGAACCAGGAGGTATCAGGATTATTTCTCTGACTAATTATTTCTGGTACTTCCAGGGATGGAATCTGAAATGATAGTTTTTGTATCAAAGCAGGGTGACTTCACAGCCTGTCTCCTAAACAGACAACTCCCTATTTAATGTGGAGAGCAGTGAAATATCAGATAGAGTATGACCTTGTGATTATATTAACTATGCCAGTTTACTCAAAGGAGGGCATGCACACACACACACACACACACACACACACACACACACACACATCTGTGCAAACATGGACATTATTCTGAATATGTCTAATTAAAATGAGCAAAAATAGTATTTTCATGAACATGTACAAGGATGAAAAACCAATTTGAGGAAAGCAGTTAAGGAAGAAACATGATGTGAATCTCTATACACATGCAAGTACCCATATATGCATAGACAAGCCTTCACAAACATAAGAGAAAAAAGAAAAAGCGATAAACATCAATGCAGATGAATGTATATATTTCTGACAGGTGTGTACATTTTAATCTATTGTACTATTTTAAATGAAGTGTAAACTTTGTTATAATAAGATGCATCACTTTGGCTTGGGCAGTGGTGGCACACGCCTTTAATCCCAGCACTTGGGTGGTAGAAGCAGGCAGATTTCTGAGTTTGAGGACAGCCTGGTCTACAGAGTGAGTTCCAGGACAGCCAGGGCTACACAGAGAAACCCTGTCTCGAAAAAACAAAAAGAAAAAAAAAAGATGGATCACTTCAAATCAAAACGACTTTGAGATTTGATCCTGTGTCAGTCAGAATGGCCAAGATCAACAAAGCAAATGACAGCTCACGCTGGTGAGGATGTGAGAAGGAAACACTATCTATTGCATTTAGGCATGCAAACCTTTATAGCCACTATGGAAATCTGTGTGGCTGTTCCCTAGAAAGACGGAAATCAATGTACCTCAAGACCCAGCTATACCACCCTTGGCCATGTACCCAAAGAGCTCTACATCCTATTACAGAATTATTTGTTCATCTATACTCTTTGCTGCTCTATTCATAATACCCAGAAATTGGAAACAGCCTAGATGTCCCTCAACAGATGAATGGATAATGAAAACATTGCACATTTTCACAGTGGATTATTATGCAGCTGTTAAAAATGAAATTACAAAAGATGAAAAAAATGAAATTATGAAAGATGCAGGGAAGTGGATGAAGTTAGGGGAAAAAAAAAAAAAACAAACAAACATCCTGAGGAAGGTAAACCAGAGCCCAAAAGGCAAATGTTAAAAAAAAAAAAAAGTTTTTTTTCTCTTAGATGTAGATGCTAGTCTTCATTCTGTGTGCTATAATCAGAACAACCACAAAGGCTGTGTACCTAGTAAGGGATTAGGGAGGAGAAATAGAATATATAATTATGGGCAGACAAAGGGAAATTAGCATAGGAGGATTAAATAGGAAGTGAGGTGGAAGAAAAGGGCCAAGAAAGAAATAGAGGAGTGAAAATTGATGTTAGGCTCTTCCTGTAAGTGGCCAGAGGTGACCCATGAAGATGGTCTCAACACAGAAGACCCCACAAAATCATGCAAATCAAAAGGTTCAAACCTCCGTGCTCACTTTAAGAACACCTGGGAAAAAGCCCAGGCCATCAAAGGTATGCATATCCGCAAAGCCACCAAGTATCTGAAGGATGTCACTTTGAAGAAACAATGTGTGCCATTCCGGCGGTGTAATGGTGGAGTTGGTAGGTGTACCCAGGCCAAACAGTGAGGTTAGACACAGGGATGGTGGCCAAAAAAGAGTGCTGAGTTTTTGCTGCACATGCTTAAGAATGCAGAGAGAAATGCTGAACGTAAGGATTTTGATGTAGATTCGCTAGTCATTGAACACATCCAGGTGAACAAAGCACCTAAGATGTGCCGACGAACCTACAGAGCTCATGGCCGGATCAACCCATCCATGAGCTCCCCCTGCCACATTGAGATGATCCTCACTGAGAAGGAGCAGACTGTTCCAAAGCCAGAAGAGGAGGTGGCACAGAAGAAAAAGATAGCCCAGAGGAAACTGAAGGAACAAAAACTCATGGCACGGGAATAAATTCAGCATAAAATAAATGCAGATAAACTAAAAAAAAAAAAGAAGAAAAAAATTGATGTTAGAGGTCATTTGAAAACCCATATAGATGCCCATGTAGAAGGTATATAAATGGTATATATATACATGTATACAAAATCTAAATAGAAACTTTGTGTGTGTGTGTATGTGTGTGTGTGTGTGTGTGTATGCAAGAAATCTAAATGGAGACACTAAATGATAGGGGATATAATGCCCCAATTAGATATTTTATGCCATCAAGTAAAACCTCCAGTGTCAGAGGTGGGTTATATCTTACTGAGTTATTTGCCAAAGGGTCCCCATGGAAATGCACAAACATGACAGGCTATGCCAAGGCATACATCATTTTCCATAAATGTTTGCTAAGGCTTTATTGCTGAAGACTACACTTACTTATTTCACCGAGCATGGAAAAGTCAAGCTGGTTCCTAACTAGAAGCTATGCTCTGACTGACCAGCATTCACCATTTTGCAAAGTACCCTGCATGCGGCCAAAGGAGGAACACAGCCATCAATACTACCAGCTAAAAACCCTGCAGCCTACACCAGCGATCTGCCTGAGAGGTGTACTGGTATAATAAGGGCACAGATGGTATATGAGTAACCAGCCACTTTGTTCTTTGGACTTAAGCATCACTTCGTGTGACAGAATTGCTCATGTGACCTAGACTGTGAGACTAGATAAACCATGGGCCTAAGGGAAAACATACTGAGATTATTTGGCTAAAGGAATATAGCAACACAATGCCTCCCAATGACACACTACTACACAAACAGATCACCCTCACCCAAGGAGCTTCTTGCAGCAGAGAGGAACTAACACAGAGACCCACAACTGAACAATGTACAGAAAATGAGAAGCTTTGGGGTACTTAGTCCCAAATGGAACTTTTCATCAAAGCACCCCCTGAAGGCTTAGGGAATCTATGCAGGAGAGGAGGAAGAAAGAATGGAGAAGCCAGCAGTGATAGAGGACAGTGAAACTCTTCCAGATCCAACCAGGTGATTGTGCACACAGGAAGGCACAGAGACTGTGGCAGCATGGGCAAAGCCCACACAGGTTCAAGCCAGATGGAATGTGTGAACGAATGGCAGTGAGAATGAAAAGTAAGCAAGGCCTCCTACCTTTAACCAAGAAGCTATTTGTAAGTGGTACCTACACTGGAAAAGGATAAATCAATTTATTCCACATAGGTACAGGTCAGGATGGGCCCAATACCTAGAAGTACTTAACCAACAGAAAACAAACTCAATGGTTTTTCTGTAGACTGTTTCATTTTGCTTTGTTTGGGGCATTTTTTTATCGGACTTTTGCTTATTTATTTTGATTTCCATTTCTGCTTTTTGTTGTTGTTGTTGTGGTTTGGGTTCATGTTGTTGTTTGCATGTAGAGGCAGGAATGTGTGTGTTTCTTGCTTTTCTCTGTGTTTGTTAGTTAGGTGTTTAAAGGGTAATATAAAGAGAGAACATAAAGTTAGGTGATAGAAGGTGCTGAGGACCTGGGAGGAACTTGAGGAAAAGCAGGATCAAACTTTAGTGCATAAATTTTTTTTTTTTTAAAAAAATACATTGCTGCATAGAATTTTTAAATTAAACTTTATCCTAATAATTGACAAAGATGACCTTTTTATTTTATATAAAAATTAATTATAAATGTATTTGCTGCTCAAAGTACTAGAAACAGTATATTAATAAAATTTAAGGATGTGGGAACTTTGATTTCAAATATATAATAATAATTAGTTTATGTAAAATCAAGGTTTATATATGAATATGAGCAATTATAAATTATTCAAAGTTGACACTTGGTGATTAGAATGTCTTACAGGTCCTGAATCAAATCCCTAAAATTTTTACTTTTCTCATTTATAGCCCTTATACCAGTAATTACCTAGAAAGCGATTGTAGGAATGAGCAGGTAGATGCTCATCCCATGTTTTTTACACTTTATACATGATGACTGATACCTGCCACCTACTGTTATCATTGCTAACCATGTAAGTTACAAGGTTCTTGTTGTTATTATAAGGTTCTTGTTGTTGATGCTGTTGCTGTTGCTTTTTGCTGTTAATTAGATCACTTTAGCTCAAAGTTAACTCATTATAATATAATAACTCATTATAATATAAAAGGAAGAAAACCGGGAGAAGAGTGTTCATAGTACTAGAAGTAGCAAACACTGGCAGTAAATACTGCTCAAAGGAGTGAGCAATATGGGAGAAAGCCAGCGTGGAATCATGAGTCAGATTCTAGGACAAAGACAGAATATTTCAATCTCTATGTGTTTAACATTGTAAGAGAAGGAACTGCCTTTGTTGATGCTCATTTAAAATGGAAAAGTTTCTCTGTCAGAAATGCATTTAATTTATATATATGTATATACATATATATATATATATATATATATATATATATATATATATATATATATATATATATATATATATAATTATGGAGCCCTATGCCAGGTGTTTCTTTTATGTTAAGAAATGCATGAGAATAAATTTATCATAATTCCCATTAGAGTTCTGCAACTAACAAAATAGAATGAGCCAATTAACTTGTAAGAAGGGAGGGTTGCTTTAGGGTCATGATTTTGGATGCTTCAGTTCATGGTTGGTTAGTGATACTGCCTTGGAGACAGTTTATGAAACAGTATATTATGGAAGAAAGCATACCCCAGAACAAGATCTTTCACTTACGACAGGAAGGCAGGAGAGAGAAAGAAGATAGCCTGCAGTCCCAGAGGCCTTTCTAAGGGCTGCTCTCAAGGACTGAACAGCATCCAACTGGATCTACCTCTTAAAAGGCTCACCCCAGAGCACCTTAGGCTAGGAACCAAGCCTTAAATGAGCAGCCTTTGGAGATATTCATCCAAACCTCAGCAATAAACACAAACCAAGAAACAGCAGCACTACAAACAAACAAACAAACAGAAATGATCGCTACAAGAGAGACGGCCACAAGATTCTCAAGTTCTAGGTAAAGAAAATTTAATCAGCCATGCTAGAAGAAAAAAATGCCAACTTGCTCTTCTTTTTATAAAAATTATATTTTAAAATCACATAACAAAAGAAGCCTATAAAGTACTAGAACCAAGATTCAGAGGAAAGCATGTAGAACAATGTTAAACTTGACATTTTATTTTCATAAAATGGGTGTATCTCCAGATTCTGTGCTGTCAGTAAAATTTGCCTGCTTAATCAGATCTTTCTCTCACACTCAATATTCATTACTATAACCGATTTTTATTTATCATGTTATATTCATTCTTCTAGAATGTGGTCTGCAAAATTATGCAAGTTTTTAGCCCCACAAATGCTAACACATCAACTCCTGAACTTAGTAAAACTGCCCTGAAACACATCTATAAATGAGCTGCTTTAAATAAGGACTAAATTCTTCAGTCAAAGGAGAAATACATTATGGATCATTTCCAATGAATTTCTACAAATACTTTTGCCTCTAAAGGGCTGTGGGTACTTACACAGGAACCTACTGATTTCTTCAGCGTTCATCTCCTTAAGGTCCTTGTCTGCCCCTGAAGCAGGTATCTGAAGAACAGTGCTAAAACTTTAGGCAGTTACTCTTGTATGGTGCAGTATTGACACTTGTGTTTGTATCTTTATTTTTGCTGCTTTTAGATGAAACCTGCACTATTCTGAGCCTCAAGACAACAATCGAGCAATGATTCAGGCTCAAAAGACAGTCACTGAAAAACTCCATGAACACATTCTCTTTGGAGATTAAAGGTTATTGAAAACTGGATATAAAATGCCCTATGAGAACACAGAGCTGAAGGTATGACCCCCAATGCAGTGTTCACAGGCTGACTCTTGGGAAGTGAATGGATCCCAAGTGCTCTGATCTATGCAGTGGACTAATCACTTGATGAATTTATAGTTGAATGAACGATTCGCAGGTTGGAAAGTGAAGATGATATGAGCTAGCTGGAGAATGCAGGTGTCCAGGAGATTTGCCTTGGAACTGTATGTGCTACCTTGCCTTTTCCTTCTCCAGCTCTCTGCTTCTTGGCTCCCATAAGGTGAGAGTCCACCTCCATCACACCACAGTGAAACTCTACCTCACCTCAGGCCCAAAGCAATGGACCCAGCAAACCCAAAAGAGAAACTATAAAACTCCAGACAAATCATTCCCCCCTCTAATTTGCTTCTCCCAAGTTCATAAACACAGGTGACAAACATAAAGATGGTGACAGTAATTAAAACAAAACTGTAATACCTGTTACAGTGGCCTTCTTGCTTAAAAAATAGAAGGAACATGACAAACAAATAAAGCTCAGATCCAAACACTAGATACTGGCAAAAAGGAGAAACAGATGGTAGTGCTCGGGTCTCTAAAATGTCTGTGTATTTAAGTATGAGTGGCTAAATAAATGTAGATGACCTAGCACTGAAAATGGAAATGTTCTAACTTTCTGTAGGGATAGTTTTCTTTGAGGAAGTTGGGATCAATGGAGATGTGAACTGTGACTGCTACAGCCTGGCTAAGCGGTGAGTGTCTCCCAAGGCTTCCAGTGTTGAAACATAACCACCACGAGATGCATTAAAGTGGACAGAATTTAATTGAAGTAGTTTTAGAACTAGGCTTGAGTTTAGATTCGTCAGAAAGTTAGATCTGCCATGGTTAAAACCCAAGTTGCTTTGTTAGAAAATGAGAAAGCATACAAAGAGGGGCCCATCTCTGCTATATTATCTCCTGTGCTACTTAAGCCATAAAGAAAGCTGCCACAACACAATAGGAAGGAAAGAGGCCAAAGTATCTTTATTTGCAGGTGATGTGATTGTATATACAAGTGACTCTAAAAATTCCACTAGGAAACTTCTTCAGCTGATAAACACAGCAGAGTAACAGGATACAAAGTTAATGCACAAAATTCAGAAGCCTTCTTATATATAAATTACAAATAGACTGAGAAAGAAATCAGGAAGCAATAACTTTCAAAATAACCTAGAAAAAGAGAAAGAGAGAGAGAGAGAGAGAGAGAGAGAGAGAGAGAGAGAGAGAGAGAGGGAGAGAGAAAGAGAGAAGAAAGAAGAAAGGAAGAAAGAAAGGAAGGGAGGAAGAAAGAGAGAAGAAAGAAGAAAGGAAGAAAGAAAGAAAGGAAGGAAGGAAGGAAGGAAGGAAGGAAGAAAGAAAGAAAGAAAGAAAGAAAGAAAGAGAGAAAGAAAATAAATCAATTAATCAATCTTGGGATAACTCTAACCAAAAAAGTAAAATACCTAAATAATAAAAAATATCTTTAAGATATTAAAGAAAGAAATTTAAAAAGGCATCAGAAAATGCAAAGATTCTGTGTTCATGGTTCAGTAGGATTAATACAGTAAAAATGGCCATTCTACCAGAAACAATACATAGATTCAGTGCAATCCCCATCCTAATTCTAACACAATTCTTCAAAGAACTTGAAAGCATAATTTTCAGCATCATATTGAAACATAAAAACCCAGTATAGCTATGAGTCCTTAATAATTAAATGATTGCAGGAAATATCACCATCCCTGATCTCAACTTGTAACTACAGAGCTATAGTAATAAAAAAAAATAGCATGGCAATTGCATTAAAGCAGACACATTAATCAATGGAATAAAAGTGAAGACACAGAAGTAACCTTACAGACATGGAAACCTGACTTTTGATAAAGAACCCAAAAAACACACTGAAAAAAAAAGACAGCATCTTCAAAGAATGGTACTGATCAAACTGGATGTCTGAATGTAGAAAAATGCAAATAGATCCATACTTATCACCATGCATAAACCCGACTCCAGATAGATCAAAGACTTCAACATAAAGCCATATACCTTAAACTGATAGAAGAGAAAATAGGGATTCGCTTGAACACATTAACACAGGAGATGACTTTCTGAACAAAACACTGATAGCACTAAAGACAATTAATAAATGGGACCTCATGAAACGGAGAAGTTTCTGAAGAAAACTTGCCATTTTTTGGACAAAATGGTGGCCTACAGGATAAGATTTTATCCAATACACATCCAATAAAAGGCTAATATCTAAAATATACAAAGCTAAGAAAAATAATAGTGAGGTACAGATCTCAAGAAGGAATTCTCAAAAGAGGAACCACAAATGGCTGAGAAGCATCATCCTTAGCCAGCAGGGAACTGCAAATCAAAACTACTTTGAGATTTTATCTTACACCAGTAAGAATGGCCAAGATCAGTGAAAACAAATGACAGCTCATGTTGGCCATCGCTAGTGAGAATGCTGACACATACAGTCACTATGAAAATCAGTGTGGTGGTTCTCTGGAAAAAGAGAACTGATTCAACTATGCCACTTGCCTTAGTGTTTCTATGGCTGCAGGGAAACACCACAACCAGAAAGCAAATGATGGAGAAAGAGTTTATGGTTCTTACATTTCCACACTGTAGTCCATCACTGAAGGAAACCAGGACAGAAAGTCAAACATGGCAGGACCTGGGAAACAGGATCTGATGCAGAGGCCATGTAAAGGTGCTGCTTACTGGCTTGGTCCACCTGCTTTCTTACAGAATACAGGACCACCAGCCTAGGGATGGAACCACTCACAATGTGTTGGGCCCTCCTTCACTGATCACCAATGAAGAAAATGTCTTACAATTGGATCTTATGTAGGCATTTTCTCAACTGAAGCTCTCTCCTCTCTGGTAACTCTAGCTTGTGTCAAGTTGACATTAAACTAGCCAGTACACTAGTCTTGGGCATATACCCAAGGACACTTCATCCCACTTTAGAGACACTTGCTAAACCATGTTCACTGCAGCTTCCTTCATAATGCCCAGGAATTTGAAACACCCTAGATATCTGTTAATAGATGAATAGACTAAAATTGTGGCACATTTACACAATGAATTATTATTCAAATACAAAAACAAACAAAAAAACCCAAAAAAATGAAATCATGAAATTCACCTGTAAATGGAAGAAACTAGAAAAAAAAAATCACTCCTGAAAACCTAGACTCAAATAGACAAACAAGCTATGTATTCATTTATATGTGGATGTTAGCTGTTAAGTCTTCAATCAGCAGGCTACAATCCCTACAACCACAGAAGTTAGATATGGAATAAGGGACTAGGGGAGAGCTTCCTTCCTAGGAAGGAAGCTATGGATGGGGTAGGGGCCAGGGAACTATAACTGGGAGATCAGACAGGGTAGATGAGAGAAGAAAGGTGTTATGTAACAGACATAGGGAAGTGCACCTAAAACTAAGTGCCATTTGAGGGGTCCCATAGAAACAGTAGAAGCTTCCTAACATATACACATATGAGGGTAATCTAAAAGGAATTGTCAAATAATGGGGGAGATGCAGGCCCCAACTAGTCATCTCTTGTCACTAAATAAAACTTCCAGTTCTGGGAATAGGTTCCATCTAACTGAGTTGTTGGCCAAAGGGGCCCCATGTGAACCCTCAAACAACCCAGGCTACTGCCAAGACTATTGGTTACTCTCCTCAAAGTATAGCTATCTTCATCCTAATGTCAACAGAAACACCATCATCTTGGAGTTAACTGATTACGGAGATCCTAGTACTTGAGAAAATCTGCTTATTTTGTACCAGTCAATACCAGGTTTTGGCCTTGAATTTTGCCGTGTTAGACAACCACAGGTCTCCTGCTGTAGTTATTGGAGCTGCTACAGATGAACTGTCTGTTTTTCTGCTCTTCCGTAACGTTGTGGAGCTACTGAGGGAAGAATTAAGCACCACATGTCATAGGAAAACATGTCATTGAAAGACAATGTCATGAGCAAGATTGTTTCAGAAAAGAGGGAAAAAAATAAAAGGCCTCAGAAATGACAAATTACAGAGCCCTCACATGAAACAAGAACATAGACATCGAGCAATGTAGTTTTAAGGAGTGTCCAAAGCATAAAAATTTCTACACTTCCTGAAATAAAAAATGAGATATACAATTTATGGAAATGAATTGACCACTAAAAGCCATAAGAAAACTAACAAGACCCCCACAAAAACAGGCACCAGAGTGAAACCCATAAACCAATTGTCACTTTAAAATTTAAAGAATCCTCTTTTCAATAATGTATGGGAAAGAAAGCTCTCCACAACAAATGTTAAATAAGCTTAAAAATAAAACCTTTGCTGATTTTTAGGAGACCAAAAGAATTTTGAGGCACTGAAGATATCATCAAAAATTTTATCATATATTCATAAATCATGAACTATAAAAAAGTTCTTCACTGTCTCTCTGTGTGAATTTACCCTAAGACGAGTAGCCACCAGCATACTTCAGGTGCTCAGACAGCCACCATATCACCTCTACCAGTATACCTCCCAGAAGCCAAATGCCCACAAACAAATCTTCAATACCTTCAGAATACCCAATGATCAAATTCAACAGGTGTGAACTGAGTATGTTGCACCCATCAGATGCCACTTCTGAAACATGAACAACTGTGTCCAGAACTATCCAATTCTCAGAATGTCCACTAGGAAACCTTCAGATACATATGTATGTGCCATCAAAGTCAACTCATAAAATATGAAATAGAAAATATGCTAGGATTTGAAGCATACAGAAAGTCAGCATCTTATAGGAAAGACTATAAATATGGCAAGAAATGGGTACAGTTCATTACAGGGTGCTTGCTGGTCCCTTACCAGCCATCTTAGACTGACAGGCTATTTCTCAGACCATCTGTCATGTATCAAACATTGTTCTTTCAAGATTTGCTCCCTTCATGGAGAGGAAGTGTTTTCTTCAGTGAAGACCATCTGTTTATGGTAACGTGTGTTACAGCACCAGGAATGCAAATACACTCTGACAACACACAGAAACAACTAATGAGAATGATAAAGTTGAGAAGCCCTTCCCTTTGGACAATGAAAGGGATGGAGGGCAGAAAAAACTCCAATATAGTATTGGGGCTGATGGTAAAATTGCAAAGGCAATACTCCACATTTTTATGAAAACAAATATAATCTCTCTGCTCAATTTCTGTCCAACCTACAGTGGAATCTTTCCATGTTCCTTGATCTGTGACTAATTCCATGTACTTGGTATCAGTGACTGGCCTGCTTTAGGAAACTGATTTTTTTAAACACCAATCAATACTTCACATGTACTAAACTGAAGAATTTCCTTCCTTTACCGAGCTATATAGTGAATACGAACAATTTGGAAGCAATCATTACATCTTCCAACCCCCTCTTCTTTGATTGTTCCTTTCATTATTTATAAATACCATTTAATTCATTCTGATAAGCATCTATTATATCCTAGACACTCTTCTTCACACAGAGGATTAAACAACCGACAAGGGAATAGAGATCTGTGCCCTGGAAGCCTTCACACCACCATTGAGAAAGTGTCAAATATATGTGTATTTCAGCCTACAGTAACTGTTGAATGAAAACAGTAGATCAAATGTACCATCAACAGAGAAGCAAAGGGGCTGGTATTTGGGATCATTGAGCAGAAGGCTGAATGAAATGGACGATTGATAAAGCCATGGACACCTGTAAAAACCCAAGCAATACTACAACTCCCTTCTGAAAGAAAAAGAATGACAAATGCTATCTGCCTTTCCCTTACTTCTGTGCTGATGTCTGAGAAGTCCTGGGAAAGCCCATGGCTGCTGAACCCACATGGAGTCCTGCAGACTGACTGACAACCGCCTGGAGTGTGACCGATGCCACCAAACACAAGTCCCTTTCATGAGAATGAAGCTGTATGAAGCTTTCAAATGCTCAAACTTGGAAAAGTCGAACCCTAACATCTTTACCAATTTATCTACAGTTCCGTATTTATGCCAAACAGAAAGTAGGCACTATCACCTGGAGAAAACGCCTTTCTCTAGAACCTTCCCAGGGTGTGTTGTTCTAATGATGCTTCCCGCAGCTCCTCACATCTCTAACCATATTAAGAGTGCCGGTCTCTCTCCTGTCAACATTATGCTGCTCAAATACCGCTGAGGTAGAACTCAGGTGATTCTATTTATCATCTTCTTCAGTGTATTTAAACCTATTTTAGATATTAAAACAGGCAAATATAAATGATACATTTGTAAGGGGGTTTTGTTGTTGTTGTGAAGAAAAATTTCCTCTTCCACATCTCTGCATTTAGCTTTTCTGCTTGACCACTTACAGGTGGCTAGCAGCAAAGAGAGCTACCCTGCCATTAACCAAATAGAAGCCTCACTGAGAAGTATCAACGGCCCTGTGTTTCATCAATTTAACATCCAGGCATTTGCCCTGGCCAAGCAGACGCAGTCAGACAGCCAAGACAAACACATGGGTCTTGGCGCAAGGAGGGGCCAGTTTCTGGAGACAGCCCTCCAGTCTAAACTTCTTAAGGACTTGGTATAAACGTGCTTTTATTGCTCACGGGCAGTTCCATTTAAACAGTGCAGATTCAAGTCACACACTGTAGTCTTTCACTGGTTCTGTTGGCTTAAGGTGTGTGCGGCTCAGAGACTGTACAAACCTGCGTCAGAGCTACCTGCTGCTCACTCTCTCAATCCCCAAACCAAAACGTTGGAGGCCACATGGAACACTGGCTGCTTTATCAAATAAAAGTAAGGGTAAAGGGAGATGCTGGGCCCCAGAGCCTGTCCCTGCCTCCACCTCTTCCCCAGACCCAGCCCCTGCCCCAGCCCCACCCAAATCCAGGGGAGTTGTAGGGGTCAAAGTTTTACAGGTTGGCTCTGTTTCTCCAATATGGCATTTAAATTTTAAATTCAGTATTGGGGATGCCACTGCCTCATTTCTAGCCTAGTCTGTCAGCAACCAAACATTTCTTAAAGGTTGAAATTTGTGGGCATGTGGGTGGGAGAGATAGGTTTTGAAACCTATAAAAACTAAAAATATTTTATAAAATGCTCACACTTGTAACTGTAAAATTTAAATCACCAGTAGCAGAATTGGGCATTTACATTGTACTGGACATTTACATTATCCAGACAAAGTGCTAGGAATGAGAATATCTGTGAGGATCTACCACCTAATTTCAATCTAAACTGTTGGCAATGGCAAAGAGTAAAAACTGGACCAACCTGACAGTTCCTGAAATGTGGAGTCCCACAACAGTACAAAAACAAAAAGGGGCTCTATGAAGTGACAAACCAGGGACCCATGATCCAGCTGAGAAAGGAAGTCTTACAACTTATTAGAGTTTAAACTGTGTGACCTTTATCCTTGGAATTTTAGGTGTGTGTGTAAACGGGTGTGACTGAGAGTCATCAAGGATACATGCACACAGGAAGGCTTACCAGTGTCCTCGAAGTACTGGGCTTTCAAGGCATGCCAAGCTCCCCACAGAGGTGCTGGGAGGTGATGGCGTGCGTATCAGACAAAAATCCACTGGCCCTCAAGAGGTCTACAATCTCATTCAGAAGAAAAAGAGTAAGTAAACAAACAAATGTTTGTGTTCACAATGGTAACAGCACTGAAGTGATCCTGACCCCAGAAGATGTAAAAGTGGTCTCCAGGGTATTTTCTACCTACGAAATACTTGCAGAAAAGGTCTGAATGCTCAAAAGGAGCCAACCACGTAGAAGAAAACACTGGTGGTGGGACCAGCATTAAGAGGACATGAGTTCGCTAATTCCAAAGAGAACAAGAAGGCCTAGGAGGCTAAACATAGTCAGCCAGGCCAGGGGCAAAAACACAGCTAGCCAGGTTGGGAAGAAAAACAGTCAACCAGGTAAGGAAGAAGGCCCAAGAAGGTGGGCCAGAGGCTGCCCTCAGTCTTTGCCTTGGAACAACTATGAGGAGTTAGATTTTACTCTAATAGTGATGAGATCGGGGTGGAGAGAGAAGAGACGAGTGCTCACTGGCTTCTAAGTAAGAGACATGACAAAGAAATTCTGTCACTACACCAAAACAGAGTGGTTCTGGATAGCAGTGTACCACATGTTTCCAAGGGTTAGAAAGACCTTGAAAGTTCTTACTACAAAAACAATTAGTACTGAAGGACACAGATACGCTTACACTGATTTGAACAAAACATTATACAGACATGTATCAAAACATGGCTTAGTTACCATGCTTAGTATTTGATCCATCCGGTGACTAATTTCTAGAAAGAATAAGATCCGAATCTCTCCATCTCTCGAGTGGCATCTCCTTTTCTATCTCTGAAGGATTTAGTTTACATAGTAATGGAATATGAATTACAATAATAATGTACTACCCACACTCTATCAGCCTTAGTCCCTTCTCTGTGTATATCCCTGAGTCCCTTCATTTGTCATGGAGAAGGGTGTGCCTTTAGCCAGAAAGACAACATTTCAAGTCTCATCCCTACTAGTTCCAAGCTTGTGGTCACAGGTAGGACCCCAAACCCCTCCAAAGCTACTTTCTCATTTGTTCATGAAAGATAGTAGTATTCCAACATCCCTGGCATGCTGAAGGTTCTCAAACACTGTTTCAGAGTTGTATTTTATTTTGTTTCCATTTCTCTTTCCAAAAAAAAAAAAAAGACTTCACTTAAATCTTGCTTCTCTCTTCAGTTTTCCATACTCGCCTAACCCAGAAGAGTCATCCTTAGACACTCCAGCCTCTTCAGCCTCAATGGCTAAGAGCTCAGCCTGCAGCTGTGAGATCATGCCCACCTCCCAGCTTTGTGCCTTGCCATTAATATTGTAACTATGTACCTCGAGAACCTGTACAGTGCCCTTTTAAAGGTCAAATGTGCAGGACTCATAAGAACGATCGTAATACCCCAAATTTCTGCTCAAATACAAATATCTTTAAAGGTATAAGTAAGTATGCACACATTTTAGAGTTCTAAAGCCCTGCTTTTTTTAAGGTACTTCACAACTTTACTAAAAATTATGCCCATGGATCCCATTTATACTATGATCTCAGTGAATCAATTATATTAAGGGGGATCTCCTCATGTGTCTCTATATTGAAGTGATAGATAAGGAGTAAGTCATCATTTACAAAGTCATTATCTAAATACAAAACACCTTATAAAGTATATCACAAAAGCTTCAATAATGCCACAGGGAGGTATAAGTTCTTCAAATACTAATGCTTCAGAGAGATCATAACAGGTTATACTAATAATGTTAAAACTGAGATGTATTTAGAAAATCAACAACCAAAAAATCATAACTTGCTTGACTTGACTCACAGCTTATTTTGCAAATTCATATCACATGATTCATACCTCAATTTGTCAGCCACATTGCATCTCATTTTTCATATTTAGGGAAGAATCTCCTCCTTGGGTTTTACAGAAAAGATCATATAGCATCTTTATGGCCAGGAATAATAACTAATGAGTTGTTCAGAATGTCCCTTATAAAACTTGCTTATGTATAATTACAAATCATACTACAATCATAATCAATTACAGATCATTATGTACTTAACAGGTTAGCACTCTTGCACCCCCTAGTGGAAGCATGAATGAATATTGTGTTTGTTTTCTCAATAAAGGTAAAATAATAGCTATTCAGATACACATTTAAAAGACACAGTAACATGGGCCTAGGGGAAAAACAAATACTAGCATTCTGCCAATGGAGCGTAGCAACAAAATGACTCCTAACAACATTCTGCTGTATCCCTGGGTCAGTGCCTCCTTCAGACATTATCAGAGAAGTTTGCTCCTGTAGTGGATGGCAACAAACACAGACACCCACAACCGAACAATGTGCGGAGTGAGAGACCTTGAAACCCTGAGTTCTAAACTGGAGGTCTCCATCAAATCTCTCCCCTCAGAGGGAGAACTCTTTGGAAGGGGAGACTGAAAGATTCTAACAGCCAATGGGGATGAAGAGCACCAAGGAAACAAGGCCTTCTAGACACTATAAGACTTCTGCACATAGGAACTCCCAGAGACTGTGGCAGCACACAGGACCTGCAGGGCTCTAAGCCAGGTGGGGTCCCCAGCACTAAGAGGAAGTAAACACAAGCCCCATCCCTAACTCAGGAGCTATCTCCTCCTGATAACTGCTTACAAATGAAAAGTCTGTTTTCTCCAACAGAGTTTCATTGGGAGCACAAACCACACAGGCCCCATACCCAGCTGCAGACGGCTGACACAAAATGAACTCAATGGTATTTTTGGAGGTATTTTGGTTTTGGTTTGGGTTTTTTGCTTGTTTGGTTGGTTTTGTTTTTGTCTTATAATGCTTCATCTTGATTTTTTTTTTAACCTTACAGGTCTTTTGCTTATACCGTCTCGTTTCTGATTTTGTTGTTGTGGGTTTTCTCTGTGTGTAAATGTGTGTATCTCTTCATCTATGTTTCCTGTGCTTTTTCTTTGACTCTTTGACTCTTTTCCCCCTGTGTGTTTGTTTATTTTGTCCTATTCTAATCTGTTTCTTTTTACTTTATCTTATTTTATTTTTATCATTATATTGTAAATACCTGTTTATTTTCTAATGAGTAAGAGAGAGAGGATGAGGATTTGGGTGGGTGGGGAAGTGGGAAGGATCTAGAAGGGTTGGGGGAGGGAACACCATAATCAGAATAGATCATATGAAAGACATCTATTTTTCAATTTATTTTTTAAAAGGACTCAGAACAGCTAATCAGTCAATAATACAGCCAAAGAGGCTTATGAAACTTGATACAAACAGAATATACTATACTGAAATGTTTTGAATCACAACACCAACGCAAGGATATAATGTGGTAAGGCTAGTTCCCAGCAGCAGATGCTCCATTTCCTCTCTTCTCAGGGCTGACAGCACTGACTTATGGGACTTATGGGACTTAATGAGTTAGTATACACTAAGGGCCTTGCACAGCATCCGACGCCTACCTGATCATTAATAAATCCAGCTTCCCTCCTGTGTCCCTGGTATCTGACCCTTAGCCCCCTAGAAATGCAAAATTTGTGTGTATGTGTGTGCCTATATGAATGTATATGTGCCACATACATACCCACTGAAGCAAAAGAGAGCACCAGATCCACTGGAACTAGAATGCAGCCACCAACTGTGGGTCCTGAGACCTGAGCTGTGGTCCTCTGCAAGAGGAGGGAGTGCTCCTAATCACCAAGCCACCTCTCCAGCCCCGGCACCAAAGACATCCCCCAGTGTTCTCTATTTTAAATTACATTTCAAAGCAAAAATAAAGTCACATGAAACAAGTGTTCATTTTAAAACTTATATCCAGCTCCTTAAGAAAGTACTATATAGCAAAATGATTTTGGGGTTGGTGAACTTCTTAGGGACACCTGAGACTCATTCTTTTAAAGGTATTCGTTGAGATCCAAACTCTGTTTACCCTTATATGAAAAGAGCATGTTATATTAAAAAATATTAAAATAAACCATTCTCTCTAAATTGTAACACATTTAGATGACCTGATTAGTTTTTTTTTTTGGTTCATCTTGACACAAGATAGACTCATTTAGGAAGAGGAACCTTAGTTGAGAAAGTGGCCTCCATCAGATCGGCCTTGATTAGCAGTTGATGTAGGAAGGCCCAGAGCTGTTTGATCCTTGGTTGTATAGGAAAGCACACTGAGCAAGGCATGGGGAGCAAGCCAAGAAGCAACACCCCTCCCCGACCTTTACTTCAGTTCCTACCCCCAACTCTTGCTTTGCTTGAACTCCTGCCTCTGTTTCCTTCAGGGATGAACCGATGGTGGGATGTATGGCCAGATAAACAAGTTTCCTTCCCAAGTTGCTTTCGGTCATGGTGTTTCATCGCATCTTAACAGAAACCTAACTAGACTAGAAGACAAGATGTTCTTTGTCTATTTTAACTAAAGAATAGGAAAAGTCATATTCCATTAAACTGGATATTAAGAGGTCAGTGGAAAGTTAAAAACATATTGATGGATTTTGTGAAAATATAGACACTGTTTATAAAAAGTTACTCAAAATTCAGTATACCAGGTTTAGTTTTTGAAAAATGCTTTTACTATTGCTATTTTAAAATAAATTAAGGAATCAATGAACTAAACTTTTATCAGCTTTGAGTTTTAATGTAAGGATACATAGAGATGACAGATATAAACAAACCCATCCCAGTCATTAATACATTTGTAAAGTACAAGGGTCCCCAAACCGAGTTCTTTCATAGAAGAATGTAAAAGAGAAGACATCACATCTCCCTAGTCTTAAGCCAAGGTATGGAAGAGCCCTGTAACTAAATGGATACTTAGGATTCCTAAGTACAAGGAAAGCCTAGAAACCAGAATGGGCTTTCACATCTGGAAATCTTGGTCTGGGAATAAGAGAACACCACAATATGCATGGCAAATATAAGGAGCAATAATGTTTTTAAAAATGTTCTGATATTCATACATTCTCAGTTCCATGGCATGTGAGTTTTGCTGAAGCCAAAATTCCATGCTCCATAGAAGAAAAGAAGCCTATAAAAAAAAACCAAACTACATACTGATCATTTTTCTTCTGAAAATGAAATTCAACCTTTGTTACTGCAGCATGTATGCCAAGTACAGAAAGATCCGTGGCAAGTACCTTTTAAAAACATGCAGGGCTATTTACTATGGGTTTTTAAAACATACTAAGGTACCTACAACACAGTGCTTTTGGACATACACATAACTCATTTCTACTTCCAAAAAAGTGAAGATGGGGCCCTACTTTCATCATTAAATGGGCTAATTAATCCACCAGTACCTGTTTTAAATTGCTTTAAAGTCGGTTGCCTAACAATGTAACCTTGTCCCAACCTCAACCTTTTTCACTTGGAGAAAAAGTTCAAAAAATCAATTCTATTTGAGATAATCACTGAATGTTTTTTGGTTTTTTGTTTGTTTGTTTGTTCTTCATTTTGTTGGCTTTTTTTACTGTGAAGTTTGAATGAACTAGAAGGTATAACAGAAAAATCAGGGTGGTGCCAAAAAGTAATCCAATGGGAATAAATATTGGATATGCCACACATAAAATAGTAAGAATGAAGGGTGAAATTTAATTCTTTATCCACTGATAAATCATTCTACAACCATTATCGTAAGCTAAGTACCTCGTGAAGGCCCAAGTAATAATTCGTTTCATGTTAAGAAATAGGTCATTATTGCTGAAGACATCATACATTTTGGTTGCAGGATATGGAAAAATTAAGCTGGAACTGAGTTGGAAGCTTCCTCCCTGCTGGCTCGCTTTCCTAGTACCAGAAGGTGTTATGCAGACTTCTGGGAAATACAAGTCATCAACAGTCTTCCCCAGATGTGCACCCTGTGAAATACAATGGTGACTTGTCAGGCAAGATACGCTCACTGGAACAACAATGACCTGAATGTTATGAGGGTACTCATGGCTTTCTGCTTGGAGTTGATGCCAGCTCCAAAGAACAGACCTCATGCCTTTTACTATAGACCTGGTCAAGAGCTTGTTTTGCTACGTGAGTATGTAGTCAAACGGCTTTCTAAATCCATTTGTATATTTATAGCCATAGATCACTGCTGCTCTACATATTCATCAGAGAAGCTCCTTCCTGCAGTGAATACTAGTTAACTTTTCAAAATGCTGAGAATAAATGATGGTGACATTCTCTGTCCTAGATGGGTTGCCAACCAAGGTACCCTATCCAAAGCTCAAGGAACTCTGAAGAACAGAGGACAAAGATAACAGATGAGCCAGCGGTTGGGAAGGGGTGCCGTAAAAAGATGTCTTTGGGATATTGTGTGGTCATCACAGTCATGAACTCACAACAGCTATAGTTACCTATACAAAACTTGCACTGTACTGAGCTCTTTAACATTTTGTTCTTTAAGCATGGGAGACTTATAAGGTGCTGCCCCTCCCGAAGGGACTATTGTTAGTTAGTAGTGACTAGGAGACAGGATGTCACTTTCTTTAGTGCTACAGCCTGATACATGTAAATGTTGTGAGTCAAACATACACACACACACATGCACACATGCACACATGCACACACACACATGAAAATAGACGACAGACTCATTGGGAAGAAGAATAGTGTCGGTGGGGAAAGGGAAGGGTGGTAAGAGAAGGCAATCAGAGTGAAAATGACTACCATTCATTACAAACATGTATGAAACCATCAAAGAATAAAAAGAAACTAGGGGTCAGAAGCTACATGCAGTGACAGTGACACACAGCTACAATCCTAGGACATGAGAGACTTTGCTAAGAGTCTTAGTTCAAAGCCTGTATTACATTCTAAGAAGTTGTCTGGGGGGGGGAACAAATAAAAATACACAGTGATAAACTAAAAGGCAGAAGTCAGTTCGACATACCCCAAATTCACCTGTAATCTCTGATACTAACATATAATGAGGGAGAGATTCCTGTACAGTTATCATAAGACACCTATAACAGAAATATTGGAGCCATAACAAGAAGTACTCAAATAGAAATAATTAAATATGCCACATACACACCAGGGAAAATGAGGGACAAAACACAAAAGGGAGTTAGAGGAGACCTGGAAGTTGTACACACATAGTCAGTGCCCGATCTCTGTGTCTTTATGCATTGCAGGCAGGGTGTAGGAAAAAAATCGAGCATGTCTACCTTCTGAGGTATCAATAGGTACATATTTAGGATAAATAAATTAAATTAAAAAAAAAACAGCAAGAGGATGATCTTTAGCCAAAATACCAACAACAGGTGAGCCAAGGAAGACAAAAATCTTTTAGATAATAAGGGCTGTGCTTCAGCCCAAGGCACAAGACTATTCAAGAACAACACAGCCTTGTTCACCCCAAGCTAAGGGGAGAATTTACACTCCAGTTTTCTCAGGGGCAGGTTTCCAGTCTTTTTCAACATTTCCATGTGAGTAAAAACCTTAACTCCTCTCTTAATCTTAAGAGAGAGGAGTTTCGCACCACTTACTAACCAGCCCTTCCTGACTCTTGTGTGTTGTCAGTAAGCTCATGTAGATCAGCAGTCTCATGCCTACTCGTGATAATTAGGTTCTCTCTCCCCACCAGGGTAGCCATGGTGCATGAGTTAATGAGCCTTTCACTGTTGTACAATGAGGTCACCTCTCAGTGGAGATCAACTCAACATGATTATACTAAGGAATGAAGAGTCTGTCTCCCATTCCCGCTCCTACAGCAGCAGTAGTCACTGTCCTTAGGTATGACTAGCAGCCAAGTGATTCATCTGGCTGCACAAGGGTAGCCCTTTCCCTCACTCCATCTGTCACATTGATGTCAGAGAGAAAGAAAAAAAAGTCAGTTAAAACAGATTTTGGAAAGATCCAAACTATCATAACACATGAAAGAAGTCCAAATTTCAATTTAAAAAAATCACTCATCACCGTAAAAGTTTGGAAAATATCAAACTAATCTGAAAAAGAAAATGGATTCTGACACTAAGATGACTGGAGTCATCTGGTAAAGACTTGAAAATAAATGTGTGTGTGTGTGGGGGGGGGTGTTCCAATAAATCACAGTCTTTGAAAATAAGGAGAGGGGGAAGAAAAAAATCAAGCAGAAAATGGAAAAAGTTATGAACACATTTTTACATGTCTGAAGGAGCTATGATTGTGAAATATGCATGGGCAAGGCCACTTGTCACCAGGGAAGGCCAAACTGAAAGAATAGAGGGCAATCTTTCTCCTATCAGAAAGGCTGTCTAGAGATAGTATCACTCAACAGTGGAGAGAGCGCTCACACATGTGCCAAGTATGTGTCAAATGTATGTGAAGTACAACACCCATCTTGGAAAAGAGTAGGCTGACTCTAAGCTAAAGAGACAATAAGATGTAGCCAGTAATCTCATTCTGGAGCAGTTAACACAAAGGATTGAAAGGATTACATTCATTAAAAGAAAAACTACTTCTGAAGGCAGGTTTTCAGAACAACCAAATACAACAACAGATAGATAGGTAGATAGGTAGATAGGTAGGTAGGTAGGTAGGTAGATAGGTAGATAGGTAGGTAGGTAGGTAGGTAGGTAGATGGATGGATGGATGGATGGATGGATGGATGGATGGATGGATGGATGGATGGACAGATGGATGATGGATGGATGGATGATGGATGGATGGATGATGGATTGATGGACAGAACAGGTCAGTAGTTAAATAAGGCCGATCATATCCTCTCAAGAGACTACTGGGCACAGAAACTGGCAAACTACTGATGGACCAGCCCCATGATGAGTATGATTTTATATATTTACTTTTCTGGGAATATTTTTCCTTAATTTTTAAAATTTTACTTTTATTTATTTCTTCTTCAATGCACTCCATTTCTTAACATGAACTTGAGGGTATATTTTATGTATCATTTACTCCAGCCCTTTTTTCCCTCCAAACTCACCCATATACACCTCTTCACTCTCTTCACAATTTATGGTCTTCTCTCCCATTACTGTTGCTACATACATATATGTATACATACATATACAATATACATATATATTTCTAAATACAGAAGTACAGTCTCAGTCTAGTGTATAATGTGTCTATTTTCAGGGCCGGTCACTTTGCAGTGGATAACCAATCAGTGTGGTCTTCCCTAAGGAAGATTCCTTTTCTTGCTCTGGCATTCCTTACAGGATTGAGTTCTCATGAGCCTTCTCCCATTCACTTTCATATGTCCATCATTTTGTCCTTTTCCTAGTCATGTGTAGGGAACCATGGTGGTGAGACCTCATGGGTGCAACCTCTAATGTTTCTGGGAGACAATTTCTGCAGCCCCTCTCCCACAATGATTCCAGAGCTTTAGGTGTTGGAAATACATTACAGATGAGCCCGATGAGAGCGGGACCCGCAACTCTGCATTTTGATTGGCTGTAGTATTCTATAATGGTCTTTGCCTGTTGCAAAGAGAAGCTTCATTAATGAAGCTAGCAAGGACTAATCTGTGGGTACAAGAACTAACTTAAAATATTTTTTTCAAATTGTGTGTGTGTGTGTGGGGGGGGTGTCTTTGTGTGGACATGTGAGTGCAGTTGCCTTCATATGCCAGAAGAGGGCATCAGTTTCCCTGAAACGGAGTTCCAGGTACAGGCAGGCAGTTCTAAGCCACACAAGAGGACTGCTGAAAATTGAACTTGAATCCTCTACCAGTGAGCCATCTTGCAACCCTCTACCATGTTCTTCAAATGGTAAAAGTATACAAGTAAAGAGCATTTAAACAGTTTCCAGAGACTAGAATGGAGTGGAGTAAGAAAAAGGCAGACATGACTGAAAGGTAGGATAAACAATCCATGCCAACCTAGCTTTTTTTTTTTTTTTTTTTTTTTTTTTTTTTTTTTTAATTAACTGCTCCAGACAATGCACATGCAAAGAGATTTGTGTGTGCAAGATCAGGGCTCTATCAACTGAACTACATTCCCTCCCCTTTCTTGTATTGTATTTTTATGAAGCTTTCTCATTTGGTTACATGGAACCTCTCTCTGTATTAGCTCATGGAAGACCTATATTATTTCTTATCAATGAAACAGAATCTACAGTTTATCTCAACATAAAAAGATTATTTAATGCAGATAGTAATTTAGTAACAAGGCCCTGAGGTTTTATATTTTTATACAATAATCCAGATAACATGGATATTCCTCCTCTGGAGAATTTGGTACCACACTGAAGCCCAGACGATGCAGTGTTTCATGAGAACATAATTAAAGACTTTTTAAAAAATCACAGTGATTATCTCAATAGACAGCACAAAATAAACTTAGAAAAATTCAGTATCCATGAAAGAAAAATGTCTAAGCAAACTAAGAATAGAATTGCAACTTTCCCAACCTTAATAAAGATGTTAATGTAAGATTTCCAACTAAACTACCCCTAGAGGTTTTGCATGACTGGCTTCTGTGTCACCTGTGCCTCAGGAGGTGGCAGAGAGGACAGAGGCTATATCTAAGCTCAGTGTTCTGACCTGCAAATGTCTGAATGATTAGTAGCCTAACGTTCCCTGAAAAAGGCAAGCTAAGATGGCCACCAGTACAGCACGGAGGCCTAGAAAGGGAACAAGCCTGAGATGACTATCAGTCTGGTGCCATGGAGACCAGGTATGGAGCAAGCCTCAGATGACCACCAGTCAAGTGCCTTATATGCCTGGAGTTGTGGGGCAAGCTTGAGATGACCTCTGCCCAGTGTCATAATTCACAAGCAGAGCATAGCACTACTGAGACAACCCCAGAGATTCAAAGATCATGGTCACCACTAAGAGGAGCAAGTAAATGGTGGAGAAATGGAAGAGAAAGAGAATCAGAAGGATGTGAGTGCTGGAAACTCAGGGGTAATGAGGAATAGCCTGATGTGAGTAGCTAGCGATGCCACCTGAGACTATGGTGGGATCTTGCCCTGTGCTCTCAAACCCTCAGGGCAGGCTCACCAGCAACCACTGAAACCACAGCCAGCTCTATCCTGCTGCCCAGGCAAGGTGTAGGGCCCACTTTCCCAAGTGTTGTAGATAGCGAAGGACAGGGGCCATGTCTGGGTCTGTGGCCCTGCAGAAGAGGGGTCTATTACCACCGAAGGACAGGTGGACATTCTCTGGTCTGGGCTGCTTCCTGGGGACATATTGAAGAGTGGGGGTTGTGCAGAATTGGCCCCACCCCTCACCTGGGCATCAAGGAGGAACTGGTCCTGCAGGCCTGAAAGCAGGAGAACTGTCTCCAACTCTAGCTAGCTGACATATTGAGGAGAGTGGGCTTGAGCATTTAAGAGTTGCCAGTGAGCCGGCCCCAAGGCTGACCATGGGAGGTCTGTTTCTGCCCCTCACCAGCTGCAGCATTCAGGAGAGCAAGCCCTGTACCTCACCTAGGCAGCCCAGTAGAGCAGCTTTGGATGTGGTAGTTGCAGGTACCTCAAGGGCATGAAAGCAAAAGAGCTGGTCCAGACCCTTGTCTGTTGTGTTGTGGCATGGATGAGGGATAGATGCCCTCTTCCCCTATCCCTCACCACCTATGGCAGGCAGGAGAGCTGCCCCTTGGGGTCGTAAGAGTAGAACTGGCCATGTCTCTCACCAACTACAAACTTGAGAAAGTGGTCCCTGCTCATCACTTGGACAGCAGGATAAAGCTGGCCATGGTTTCAGGGGTTATTGGTGAGCCTAGCCTGAGAGTCTGAGAGTGGGAGAGTCAGTGGGCTGACCAGTTCAGATACCTCTCAGGCCCAGATCCAGGGCTTTCAATTGGCTCACCCCAACATCTATCCCATTGATGAACTCCTGGAGTGTATGAAGGGGCTGGTCCTACAGATCCAAATATACAGGATCTCCAAGGCACAGGGCAACAACAGGAGTCCAAATGAGGATCCAGGACTGCCAGGGTAGCAGAAGCCACAGGCCTTGAACCAGACCAATGAGCCATTGCAATGAACATTTATAAGCAAAGAAGTGTGGACAAAGCAGATACACTGTGACACACTAGAGTTTCCACAATAAGGTATTTATTCTCTGTTGGGTGGGAAGTTGAAAGGGTGGAGGGATGGTATAAGGGAAGCGGGAGATGAGTGGGATTTGGGTGACTAATGTGAAATTCACAAAGAACCAATAAAAAGGTTTTAAAAAATCGCAAATAACATCATATTGAGAGTAAATGGCTAGATGCATTTTCTCTGTGATTAGAAACACAGGGGAGGAATTCTCACTCTCACAGTGCTTTCCTAATTATTAGGGATCCTAACCAAAGTAATAAGGTAAGAAAAAAATGACATCTGTATCTGTCTTTACTCCCAGACAACCTAGTAGTCTCCACATAGAGCTCAGAGATCAAAGGCAAAGAAAGAGATGAAATTTATACCTCAAGACGGTGAATTTAACTGTGCATAATTTACCTCTCAACATACTTGATCTTTACAATTCTATACTAGCTTACATATTTCAGTCTGGGGAAAGCGACGTCACAACAGTTACAATACTAGTTGAATTGCACTTGTTTTTCGGGACACCCCATCATTCTTTAATCTCTCTTTTCCCAAGAGAAAGACAACCCCTCAACAGTAAATTTCAGAAAAAGCAGCCATCCTCATTTCCTGGGCTGCCAGGTTTGCTTGATTGCTCCCTCCCACCATGTCAGGTAGACATGTTGGAACGATGGTTCTTAGAACAGTGTTTGAACACCATGCTTCTAGGCATGCCCATCTTTTCTTTTTCTTTTTTTATTTTGTCGTATTCTTTGAAATTTGTAAAATACTGTAACAATAAAAATGAGTAGTAAAAGAGTTGTTTTGATATAAAATAATCAATTGAACAGTCTTATGTAGATGCTTGTCTGCACTAATACTGAAAATACATACATTTTTCTCATTTTCATGAATGCCAGGATTTCCTTTTATAAGTTGAAGAAATTCTATTGTTTGTCCTCATCCCCTTCTCTTCATTTCTTACACTAATAGATACTTATATTGTTTCTATATCTTGTCCACTAAGTGTTGCAATGATGGATGTGAAATGAAAATATCTCTGACAACTCTGAAATTTCTATTTGTATCCAAAACTGTGAGTACTGGTTCATGCGGTAGCTCTACCTTTCATTTCTTTTTAACTCACTCTCCCCAAATCAGTTTGCAAGGGTCCACCTTACATCTAGCACTTGCCTTTCTACTGATAACAGCCATTCAACAAATATCAGGTAGACCCCACTGGTGATGCGGGCTTGCTTTGTTATGATGGATTTGGTAGAGCACCTTTCCACTCATCTACTGTCTATTTGTCATCCTTTTGGATAAGAGTCTGTTCAAGCCTTATACATATATGAGTTCCTCATATATGTTACATATTAAGGACAGGATATATAGTATATAGTTTGCAAATATTTTCTGTCAATTACCTTTTTACTTCTATTTTGCTATGTCAGAGCTTCTGAATTAAATGTAATACCACTTGGCTGGTTTTGCTTTCAATGCCTGTTCTTTACCTATCTATGAAAACAAGCTTTTTAAAAATGTATTACCTAAATAAAAGTTGTGAAGACTTTTCCCTGGGTTTTCTTCTAGTGTTTTGATGGTTAGAATCAAATATTGGGAGCTTTAAAGTAACTCAGTTTTGTATCCAGTATTCTAGCATTTTGATGGTTAGGATAAAATATTGGGAGCTTTAAAGTAACTCAGTTTTGTATCCAATATTAGATAAAGGATATGGATTGTTATTCTGCTTGTGAACATCCAGTCTTCCCAACAGGAGCTGTAAAACAAACTATTATTTCCTTCAACTATGTTCCTGTCATCCTTGTAAGAAGCCAGTTGACTACACCCCCATGGGTTTATTTGGGGACACCTTCCCTTCTCACAGGGTGATATCTCTGGTCTGGGGAGAGGTAGGCCTCAATTAATTATTGCTCAAATTAAAATTGGTGGCTTACATATTAGTTACACATTAGTTAGTGTGCATGTGTGAGTGCGCATGTGTGTGTGTGTGTGCACGTATCAGTGTGCTAGTCAATATGCCATTAAGGAGCAAGAACTCTCTTATTTCTTCTCATATCAATCTTTGTAAATTATAAATTTATAGAGAAAATTAATCACTTTGCTCCCTCCAAACCAGCTGTCACTCCTGCAGTAGTGGCATAAGAAAGGAACATCCACAATCATACAGAAGAGTTTAACCATGCGTAGTTCCTTGCCATGTCTTCGGCAAAATTAATTGAGTGCCAAAACTTTGAACTTCAGTTGGCAAAAGCAATATTGGTCAATAAAAGTTTTCATTTTAGAGATGTTTTACCAGGTAAAATAGCTCCATGGTGGACTGTCACAACCAAGGCATCCAGAGCTCTTTTCACAGACCAGATCAGATTGACCCTTTCCAATCTTTACCACATACCAAATGCAGGTTCCATGATGGGTACTAATCCTTACAAGCATTGCTGTCATAGGGACAGGCATAGGAATGTGTCTCCAGGCCCAAACTCTAGCACATCTGGAGTACTTACAGGTCCCCTCTAGGTCTCAGAGTTCATGGATTATGCTAAACATCCATGGTTTTAGTTGCACTGAAATTTCTCTAAGGGGAAATAGTGAACAGTGAGGTTCACTTTAAAGACCAGTAGGGAGAACAGTGACATAACGGTCTCTTCACTTCGTGTGCACTAGAGGCCTTTCTTACACACTTCCCCTCAGTTTCTAAAGATGTTGGTTAGAGTTCTACATATTTTAGTTTATGCTACCTCAAAAACATCTATATGGATAAACATTTAGGAAAATTTACTAGGTTGATAGCATATCTTCAAAGCTGAAAACCTACAGGGCTCCAATCAAAGTTCACAAAGATAAGTTTTATCACCCAGAATGTCTCTCCCGGGTATAAATCCAGTCCCCATCTTTGTCAGATTTCCAAATCTGTAAACCAGTATCACATCAGACCTGTATAAAGAGATGTCATCTGATGGGAAATTCAGGCCCCAACTGAAGAAAGACTCTCTCCTATGGTATCCACACCTTCCATTTAGAAGCAGGGCAAGCAAGGCTGCTGGAATTGTTCTGCCTCAAAGGTAACTATAAAAACTGAGACCTGTGCTGTGGACTAGATATACAGATAGTACTGCGGAGCCCCGAGTACATCTCTATCATGGTTAAAAAACAGAATACATGAAGTCTGAGCATCTACATCATTAGCCCCACAGTTTCTAACTTAATCATAACTTATGTCCTACGTCAAAAGAGTTACAGACAGGCGCTTCTGGAGAATATGAAGAACTCTTCCTCCTCCTCCTGCTTTCACTGAAAGGCTACAATTGAAGAGGAAGCTCAAACTTGTAAAACAATATGCCAAATATTTGAACTAATTGATCAGAAGACAGCCTTGTGGTACTAAGAATGCCAGAATCACTCATGTTTCAGTAAAAAAAAAAAGACACTAGAACCCAACCTTCTGATGCTGAGAGAGATGAAGCCCTAGTCATCTCTGCACTGGGAGGCAAAGGCAGGAAGGTCAGTAAACTCCAAAGACACAGACCTTTCTGGGCAACCTCAGCAAAAGCCACTGTCAGGCAGGAAGGCCAGAGGTTGAGGTTTCACTACAAAAGCCTAAAAGGGAAAAATACTCTATTTTTAGGGGGAAAAACTACAGGCATGAGAATATGTTTTCATGGAAATATATGGGAAACAACACTTTTGCTGCAGCTATTGTTTGTGTATCTGTGGGAGGAGATCAGCATATTTCCAGTAATAGGGAAACATACAAAAAAAAAAAAACCTATGTGTTGAGTTCTGTCACACACACACATGCATACACGCATGTGTGCACACGCATACACACACACACACACACACACACACCATCAGCTCATGCATATTAGAGATGCATCTCATACAAGAATGTGACTTCAAAATGTAAGTGTTACTCTTCTTTTAGCCACAAGAGAATTTTTGGTCCCTTTGGGCAAAAGGATGGTTCTACAGTAAACGATTTCATTGCTCATGAACTAGCCTCACAGAATAAAACTATCTCTGACAATTCGCGGGTTGACATCAGATTGCCGGAAATGCGGGATTTCCTGGAGTGTGCTCACAAGCTACCTGAGTTGACTTGGATGGACTATGTCTGTTGCACTAGCCTGCCAGCTTCCATATGACGCTCCTGATAAATATTTTACCAAGCACATTTGGTGTATCTCAGGTGATTGATTATTATTTGGACACTGTGCTAAAAGCTTGCTGTGGCCAGTGGTCTTCCTGCAAGATCCTGGGGTCCTTAGCATCATCCTGAACAGGACTATGGCATCACATCTTTTTTGCTTTCTTTTTAGCTCCTTCCCTTCCTCCACCTCCCCTCCCCTTCTTTTTTTTTTTTTCAAGAATATGTATTTTTATTAACCTTTAGTAACCTAAAGTAACACTTAAATAGGGCATGATCAATTATTTATAAATACCACTTAATTGTATTTTCCCATCCCCATCTAACCCACAAAGTATTTGTTCCTACTCTCTGCACCCCTGCCATAATGTCCCAAGCTTGCCAGAGGCCGAAGATAATACCTGATTTTAAATTACAGGCTCCAGAACCACAAGCTAGGCAAACCTTTTAACCTTTAAGAACTAACTATAAAAGTGTGGAGCTGGCTAATACACATATCAAATAGAATGCAAACAGCAACCAACAGCAGAGTCAGCCAACTCCTTCTGAATGTAATTCCCACTTTATTTTTCTTAACTGCAATGAGAAATGTCTTGTCATTTTTAAAATACAAAGCTATATCTAAAATAAGAGGTTGGTACATTTAATTATGAATATGGAATTTTAATAGCATTGTAGATGTCTTTATTTATAGTAAGTAAAATTCTGGATCTGAAACTAAATAGTGCCCCAGCAGGAGAATCTTATTTCAGTGGGTCACTCAAGTCAATACAAATTCCACTCAGACAAAACGTGAGAACATATTTTTTCACATGAAAAAAAAAACTGCAAGCTGCTTTATCACCATCCCAAAATTAATTTTCAATACCATGATGACCTTGGCATCTGTCATGCATTATACTCACACCACTTTAATGGAAAAAGAAGCAGTCTATAATGTAATTCTCAATATGCCAACTGTACAGCCATGAATGAAGGGGGAAAGTGACAGAAACTACCTAAAACCCAAAACCAGTGTGTAAATGTGCTTGTGTGGGTGTGTGCATTGCCTAGGTTGGACGTGCATATATAGAGATTGAGTTCCAGGGCATTCAAGCCTGCTCTCTCACCTTCTGAGGAGCTGTAAAGCACCATAGATGTCCAAGGAAGAGCTCGTGTGCTCATCAACCTGGCATCAATGGTTGTTCTTGGGGCAGCCAGGGATCATCCCCCACTCTTTGTAACAGTATATTTCCTATAACTTCTGCTACATTCTGCCTGTCAAACTTTGCATGTAAACTGGGAAGTTTTCAATCTTAATTCCTATTTTATATAAGGAAAACCATGGTAGCCACATGCAAACAAATGCTTTCAGAAAGTGAACAAAACTTTCAACAAGTCAACAGGATGCTCTACCCAGATCTCATTTGAAATAAGGTCAAAATATCTTGATTTCTACTTGAGAGGGCTTCCATGCCTCCCATTGAAAACACAGCTGTAAGCTTCCCCCTGAATCATGCAAAGAAGGAAACCCCATGGGTTTCAAGTAAAGGCATGGCCATCTCTGGAGACACAGAGTCTGAGTGGGACGGCAAGCTGAATGACTGAAACGGACAAGAAGCGAAGGAGGGACATAGTCAAATCAGAAATGGTACATCCTCTCTCCTACACACAAATTCAGAATCAGAAAACAACACTGTGAATGCTTCCACCCACCGATGGCCTTCTGAGTGGGTGGACTGGGACTAGCCTCACCCTCGGCAATCACAACACAGTGATCTTTCCAACACCTGTCAGTGTGTACACAATCATTAATTATGTCTTAATCCAATTATTTCCTCTTCAACTGAGGAACTTTTCAGTTCTGTGAGATGTTCTCTTCAGCAAAATGAGTTAAACGGTACCTCCTACATTGTCCTCAGTATACCCCTGACGGATGCTAGGGTGTCCTCAGTATACCCCTGATGGATGCTAGGGTGTCCTCAGTATACCCCTGATGGATGCTAGCATGTCCTCAGTATACCCCTGATGGATGCTAGGATGTCCTCAGTATACCCCTGAAGGAAGCTAAGGCTTTTGTTTATTGAATAGTTCATGGAGCAGTCTACAACACTGCAGACTCAATGGCCACAAAATGAGAAGGGACTGAAGTCAGTCACCCCAAGAAGGGACTAAGGTCACCACACAGCCTGTGTCTGTATTGTATCGCAGGCACTGTGAGAAAGAATTGAAATAGTGATTCTGTGCACTGAGGCCATCTTCATTACTAACTTATGGCTAAATGCAGGCTGACTATATTTATCATCTAATGGAATTTTGAAGTCTCCCACACAGTCTCTGTTCAATTCAACTACCTCACTTATGTAACCCTCTGCTTGGGATCGGATACAAAAAATGAATCATAACCAAAAAAGAACAATCTTCATTTTTGACAACATGAACAATGCCTAAGACACTTTTAAAAGGTTATAACCGTTATAAAAGTTAAAATATTAACTTTGAGCAGGGTCAGGGATGGGCAATCCAACTGAGTCAATATTAAAGTATACTGTTTCTCATGATAACAACAACTGCTTCCAATTCAGCCTTAACACCTCAAATTGAACACACATTCGTATTTTACACTATTTTACCTAATCCAAGTGGATGGGAGAAGATAATCGTCCCTCTACTAAATAAATAACTGGTAGTCTTAGAAACTTGGACATTGCCCAATAATAACGTTTATAGCAAAGAGACAGCAATTCACTATTCCAGAAATTAAGTAAAAATAAAGGTAGTCATTTTCAGTCTGCATTTGAGGATCCATCCCAAAGCTCCAGTGTTGAAGGCTTTGTCCCCAGCTGGTGGCACTGTTGAGGTGACTGGATGATTTGGACAGGAAGTCCATGAGCTACATTGAAGAATCCATTGCGGGACTGGCTACTGAGGTGAAGCAGGTCACTGGGGAGATATGGCTTTGGGGGACACACCTTGTCCCAGGCCCTCACTCTTCTCTCTGCTTCCTGGCAGGAAGGTGTGCAGCCATATCTTGCCTAACACATGCCCAGAAACACACTCAAGCGGCCAATGACCGAAACCTCTCCATTCATGAGCCAAAGCTAAAGTCCCCTCCTTGAAGCTGATTTTTGGAAAATTGACTTTTCTTTGTCTTTTAATGAATTCCAAAACAATATATTCACTTCAGGGGAAAGGGAAAGTGTGGCTTTTGGGGAATAAGTCTTGTTATATAGTCCAGGCTGACTCTTAACTTGGAAACCTTCTGCCTTACCCTACCAAGTGCTAGCACTTCAGACATGCAGAACCATGCCATGCTAATTTCCTTGTCGTAACAAATGTAAGAGAATGCAGAGTGGGGAAACTGAATATTTTTCACCTGAAAATTGTACTCTTTCTAGGTTGGGGTGTTTATTTATATGATAAAGCTTTTGAAAACAAAAAGCTTGAGGCTGAGGATTGATATAACCCAATATTATACAGCATTTGCCTTCAAAGCATGAAGACCATGAGCTAGATCCCTAGCACCACAAAGAACCAAGGGAAAAGATGTAGTCAGATATAACTTAGCTAGAAGTCTAGTACTCAATTACATACAGTAGTAAACAGTTAATAATAATACTTCATCTACTTCAAAAGTTAAAGAGGATGGTATTAAATGTTCCTATAACAAGACAATAACCTTTTGAAGTAATGGCTATGCCCAATTTGACCATTCCACAATACATAACACACACACACACACACACACACACACACACACACACAAACACTTAGAAACTGCTTTTGCGACAAAGCACCAATTCTTTACTTGGGCTCACAGGATTACTAAAAAGCCAATGGCCCAGCCTGTCTCCTTTGGGTTGGTTAAAAAAAAAATCTTGACTCTACATGTAGGTTTATTAGTCACTCAAGGAAAACCCATCAAAAATCTAACCCAGTGTTCCTAGGCTGAAAGCAGAAAGCAAAGAGCAAGCACAGTTTCTTGCTACCAGCCTTTACATCACATCCCAGAGCTCTCAGATGCCTAAAAGTCTTTATTCTTCATTAATAAACTTTTAATCCTCCAGGATTCCTTTCCAGGAAGAGGAAAGCCTTCCCAACAGATCACCCCATGATGAGACCAACCTTAAGCTGAGGCGATCATCTCATAGGAACTGGACTAGCACCTCAAGTAAAAGGGACATCTGCAGAGTGACCCTGCACAGTAGGACCTAAGGTAAAAACCACAAACCACACTTTCCATCCTTGCCCGAGTCCTTCCTCTATTCAAACCAAAGCTCACGCCTCATCCCTGAAGATGGGTGGAGATGGGTCCTCTCCATTGTTCCAAAATGTCCATTTTGATCAAAATCCATTTCTTTCCTTTTATTATTTCTGTCTTTGGGACAAGTAGCCAGACCTGCCATAGTAGATGATACCATCTTAGGCCAAGACCCCTGTTATATACCTATGTATCAAAGCATCACATTTCACCTACAAAGATACATAATGATGTCAATTAAAAACAACATGAGACAAAAAAAAATCAAGGTCTCGTGGTTTCATGCTTTAGCCACATGTTTTTACAATGGTTATTTTAGAGTATCATGAAAATAAATTAAGCCAAACAGTGAAACTATATGCAAATTTCAGTATCATTAAAATCAAATACATAAGAAAATGTATGGCTTGTCCCATGTAGCATGTCAAATAAATCTTTACATTTTCTTACATATAAATTGAAGATTAGATATGAAAATTCTACACTGAAAACTTCTTAAAAGCTTTTGAAAACAGTTCACAGATATGTGTATTGCTCCCGTTAGCTCACAAAATCAGTGAGTCTACCAAAACACAACCCACTCAAAAGTGACTCATCGCGCCATTATTTCCAGGCATAACCTGAACAATGTCTTTAACATATGATCTGAACATAATGAGGCTACTTCAGCTGGTGGAAAGAACAAGAAGGCACAGCTTGTTAAGTGCAAGGGTTGAGGTGTTGCCTCTTCAAGGACAGTTTCTTGATCAAGATTCAATGTGTGTACCATAAGCTACCACACATCTTACCTCAGTTTGGCTCTCTTGGGAAAAGGTGCTTTGAAACAGCAATGCACCTTGTTTCTCTGTCAGCCAGACTAAAATTCACCCAATGTATTTGCTTTTTAAAGCTTAACAGCCACAAGCTTTAGGGCAATTTTTATTCTCAATGTGCTGTCTCTCTTTCTCCCTCCTTCCTTGCCTCCCTCAATCCATTCATCCAGCCCCTTCTACACGCACGCACACA
>NW_022196905.1:81992090-82004326 GCF_008632895.1 Mastomys coucha
ACGCACACGCACACACACACACACACGCACACACGCACACACACACACACACACACACAGCCTTTCTTTCTGTTTTAGTTCATATACTTGAAAGTGTCCCTTTGGCTCTCTTCACATGGTTATAATCTGTCCCAAGAGCACACTCCTGACATATAGTTACCCAAAAGGCTTTCAGAAGTAAGAAAGTGGGGGAGCTTTCAGGCTCAACAAAATAGAAGGACTTGGCAGAGAAGAGGGGGGACAGGCAGGAAGACACACACACACCTGGTCCTCAGAAGTGTCACATATCTACTATTCTCCTAGGAAAACATCACTGTGCCTTTTCTAAATTGGTTCCCGTTGGTCACATTCTATGGCAATGACAAGACCACGTAAGCAACACACAGAGCAAGTCTAAAGAGGTGGGTGGACTTTGTCTATCTCAGGCACTATACTACAGGCTTGCATGAATCATTTATTGCTTAGAGTAACCTATGAGGCAGTGATGGAGTCATACTTACCACCACTATTGTACTAGAAAGGAAACTGGCATTTATATCCAGTATGGGAAGGCCAGGAATCAAACACTACTTCCAGCGTGGATCCTTACAAGTTTGCTCTTGTTAGGGGTAGTATGTTAAAGGAGCCTTATTAGTCTTCCTGACTTGGATCATCACAAGTATGAAGCTGCACTGCATGAATGCTAGGTCAGGTAGTCAACTGAATGGGATCTGAAATGAGTAATAACTCCATTACTACCTGACACATTGGAGTGAGCTGAGAGGAAGCAAACCCACAGAACCAGACAGAACAGGAAGCGGCGCTAAGGCCTCCTTGAAGCTCTGTGGACTGATAACTGGGTGCTAGGAAGGAAGGTGCTGGAGGCAGAAGCTGCTGTATCTGGCACTAGTTGAGTTCCTCTGAGAATTGGTTTCCCCATATTCAAAACTAGAAAGTTACTTTAACAGCAAGGACCCTGAAGCCCTAGAGGTGAATCCCAGACCTTTGACTCTCCTGCCAGGCACTCTGAGCACAGGCACTCCTAGCATCATACTGGGAAGGGCACCCAGAGGTAAATGCTCTTACTTCTGCCATCACAAACAGACAAATCTCCCTTCTCGTGATTCCATTTCACTGAGACAAAATATCTACTGCAAGACAACCTGTAGGTAAGCCAGCTGGGTCAAATAAAAGCCTGAGACATGCATGATGCCTCTCTCACAAAGAAACGTTCAGCCATGCAGAGAGAACCTGAGGAAAAACCCATCATCAGAGTCACAAGGAGGAGTCCTCCAACAGCCAGTCCTGTGCAGCAAGGCAAGTCAAACGAACCGCAAACACAACCAGTGTATCTCAGACAGGAAGTTAGTTATGGCCATATATCAGCAGGAAGCACTTCAGTCAGCTAAATGGCCCCTGGCAGAACTTTGAGAAATAAAATTGCTCATCTTCCAATCTCAACCTTCGAAGCCAAGAAATGGGCAGCATTGAGGTTAGACTACATAAACCCGTGTAAACAGAATACAGAAAACATGTGGTCTTTACCAGTGTCTCCATCTGATGTTCTACTTTCTTCCCAGTCTCTCACCCATTTCCTGATCTTTATTCACGTTCCAGTCCCAGTGACCTTCCTGTTTTCTCCGCCAACCCTCTGTGTCTTCAGCAACAAGTTGACTCAGCTGCATATGCAATGTTATCAGAGCTAGAAATCCCTGACTTGGGGCAACCAAGATGGTCCAGCTGGCTGGCGAAGGCACTTACTGCTAAGCCTGAAGCTCTGAGTTGGACTCAGGGACCCATGTGGTCCTGGAGAGAACCAAATCCCAGGAGCTGTCCTCTGATATCAACATGCATGACTACCTACACTAATAAATAAATCTACTAAAAAAAATGCTTAAGTGGAATCCATAATGATAGAGGGTGATATACATATTTTCTAATAGTGGAAATCCTAGGCAAAATGGAACTGGAGAGGAGAGGGGACTTTCTGGTCACCTTCAGTCACCCCTATGAACCAGTGAAAATCACAAATCAAAATCTCCTTTGAGAGGAACACTGAGTGGGAGGGGAGTGGGCAGTAAAGTATCACAAAAGAATGTAAAAGCCTAGGCTTAGCCAGCACTAGCCTCTCTATGGCTTCACCCAAAGCAGGAAATTGCTGTGCTGCTCCATGCCTCTCCTGCACCGGTGCCCAGGCAGCTGGCCAACTCACTAACCCCTTCCCTGGCCTCGCACAGACCGCATAGCCAGGCTACCCTGGCCCCACCGTAACCCTAGCTGGCTCAGGAAGCTGGCAGCGGCCACGTCTGTGCTATTTAAAGCTATAAGCAGCTACCGTGGCTGGAGATGAGCTGCTTTCACAGGAAGAGGATAAGGCCAGAGGCATGGATTTTAACAGGCGCTAGCAAGTTCACTCACCTGCTAAATGAGGAGCCCAAATTGGAAAGGCAGCAGCTCAACCTCATTCACTAATTACCAACACTCATCTATAACCCCCATCTAGTAATTCTGTTCAAAGTCAAATTGCTTGATTACAGACTCTCTCTGCGCTAAGTTTAAAATGGGAGCAGAGACCTACAAAGTCAAGCAGCATGTCTCGTGCAGCCGGTGCACAGTAAGTGTCTGATACTGAATGTATGTAAACTAAGAGCTCCAATGCCTGGCCCTGTGCTCCCTGCATCCCCCAAATCCAAATTTGAGTCTCGAAATGCAATAAAATGATAAATAATATACATCATAATGATATATATTAACATAACATATCAAGATATCCATATGGGTTATTTTATGTAATGATGCACGAGCTTTGTATGCATTATACATATGTATAAACAAGGAAACTGTATGTGCATAGAGATATGCATATGTGTATCTGTGTTTAATTCAAATTGCCTAAGTGGAATATTAAGAAACGTCACCAGGCATCAGAATAAAATAATGATCACAAGTGCAGGCTCTGAAAGCAGGTGTCTAGAAGTTTTGTGAAACCTGGTTAAGATTCTTGATTCTCTGGATTCCTCATTGGGGTGGTTTGAATAGGAATGGCTCCCACATACTCGTGTGTTTGAATGCTTGGCCAATAAAGAGGGGCACTATTAGGAGTTATGTTCTTGTTGAAGTAGGTGTGGCCTTATTGGAGGAAGTGCGCCACTGTGAGGGCAGCTTTTGAGGTCTCCTAAGCTCAAGCTATGCCCAGCCCAGTGTGACACAGTCTTCTTCTGCTGTCTTCTGGTCAAGATGTAGAACGCTCAGCTCCTTCTCCAGTACCATGTCTGCCTGGATGCTGCCATGCTTCCCACCATGATGATAATGGACTGAACCTCTGAAACTGTAAGCCAGCCCCTTGATCATAGGATGTCCCTTCTCAGCAATAAGGCCCTAACTTTATGAATGTAGACACCCATCTACAAATCAGAATTTTTTACAATATTAAGATCATTTCTACAAGGAAATCTGGCATGGTGCTCCTCCATTTTAGCTAGAATGAATGGAATAACATTTATAGTAGCTGCACCAAAGGAGTTCTTTTCTAAAGCTCCAGTTACCTCAGCCATTTTTGATACTCTGACTCTATAATCTCACTGTTCTCTTCCTTTGCAAAGACACTATTTCTAGGAAACACCTACTGATCCCTTAGAACAGCTCAACTGGCCCTTCTTCAAAGAACCGTTCCCCAGGTCACTTAACCTATAATACTTATTTCATAAAGTAGTGTCCCTTTCGTTAGAGCACTATGGCACCTTTTCAGTAATCACTCTGCTGAGTGGCCGACACAGCATGGCAATGTTTGCCACTCTCTGAATTCCATGGCAGTAAGTCTACACCTACTTTTGCTCCCTGGTGCATCCACAGCATTCACATATAAAAAGTAACTGAATCAATGATTCAATTCTGTTTGGTCCAGGTCTCCTTGCAACCTCTCAAGAAGTAGAGAAGGTAACAATTCAGCCATAAGAACATAAGGAATCATGAGAGTGAATCCAAGTGATAAAAGTTAGGGAATAAACATGGCTGCCTAAGCAAGACCTGAACGACCACCAACACTAGCAGGTGACTTGTGCAGTGTTACCCTAGAACATACTAGAAGTACAAACTCTGAGCTCCCTTGTGACCAGTCCAACTGGAACCTCCACAGTGATGCCCTTCAAGGAATTGTGGGGCCCACAAGGCCTCTTGTGGAGAACAAGGAGCCTCCAGCTAAGCTGAAGACCGAAATCATCTACTGGGTTGTCAATCTACTCATGCTGGCCTTTACACAGATCCAATCAATCTGCTTCTCTGGAGTGGGTAAGACTGGGGTGGGGTTGAGGAGGCACCCATGCTTCATAAGAGGTTTTTAGATAAGACAGTGATTATTAGAACCATTGACTTACTGTTTTAAAAGTTATGGCATTTAGTTTGATTTTACTGGGAAGCCACTTGCAAGGCTTATTGACAGATGAAAATTCATTGAATTCAGACCTAGCATTTGAGTTCAGTGACAGATACAGAAAGGCAAAAATGGACTGAAAAAGCTATCAAGCAGGTCCTCATAACATCCAGGGAAGAGATCACAGTGGTTTTAACAAGGCTATCAACCTAGAGATATAATAAGATTCAAATCAGAATTCCTAAAGAAACTTCAAATGTAATAGATTTAGTAAGAGAGATAGGCTAAGAAAGAAGAATCTAGAATAAGCTTCAATAGTTGACCTCAGTAGAAAGTATCTCCATTTCTTTTCAGAGAAAGGCACACTGCAGTAGCCATCATCAGGGATCGATCTATGGCCCAATTCAATTTGTGATCTGGCTCTGCTCCATTTGACATTCAGAGGAGACACAAAAAGGCAGCAACATACACACTCAAGTCTAGGGTTCAGAAGAAAGGTCACAGCCAAACACATCCAAGAGCCATCACTGTGGAGACATGACGGAGAGCCATAGTGTCAGATGGATGTTAAAGATTCAAAGTACAAAAAAAAAAAAGATTCAAAGTACAGACACAGATGAGGGCTGGGGAAAAGTGGAAAGCAAGTATGTTAGCAGACTGCATGCTTGATACACAGGGATCTTAGAGGACAGATGGTCCTAGACTGCTGAAGCACAGGATGGCTGACAATCTCAAGAACAGCCCAGCATCACTCAGTAGGAGCAAAAAGGCTTTCAGAATTCACAAGCACTTCTTAGAAACTCACACCCACTAAAGCAACACAAACAACCACCTCAGAGCCACACCAGGAAACACTGGCCTGAATCAGAGGAGGAGACCATGGCTCAAGACGTGTTAACAGACTTGTTCAAATTCACTGAGCTTCCGTGTTCTACCAGAATCTGGCCACAGCCCATGAAGATGGCACTCATGTGGAATTCCAAAGAATGTGGAACTTCCAGCCAAGGGGTCTGAAAGGAAGTTAGAGTTGTACATACTTAATTCAATCTGAAGCTGACAGATGCTGAGTCTAGCTGACTGGGATTATGACAGAGCAAAGCGCAAGGGTCAAGACAGTATTACAGACAAAAGAAAAATTCAACCAACAAAATCAGATCATCTGGTGTAATGGTTATTCTTGATTGCATCTAGAACTAACTAAACCCAAGCAGCTGGGTATACCTGTGAGGGGTTTATTCTTAATTAAGCCTTTTGAAGAAGAAAGAATCACTTTTAATCTGGTTCTTTTGAGATGATAAGATACAGTAATCCAGATCTTTTGAGGTGGGAAGATCCACTTTTAACCTGGGCCACACCTTCTTCAGGCAGCACATGTACATGTGCATGCACACACACACACACACACACACACACACACACACACACATTTATAATGGAAGAAGGGAGCTTGCTTGCTCTCTTTGCCTGTTTGCTCTTCCTCTCACTGGCAAGTCCATTCCTTCACTGGTACTAGAGCCTACTTCTTCGAGATTCCAGAGTATACTGAAAACCAGCTGAGACATCCACTCTTAAGGATAGAATAGCAGTAATGGATTCTCAGATTTTCCAGTGGTAGACAACCATTGCTTCACTAGCTAGACCGCAGCCTGTAGGCCATTCTAATAAAATCCATACATTTGCATATGTTCCTCTAGAGAACACTGACTAATACAGCCAAAGAAAACCAGCGTGCAGCATTATGGCTTATGAACAAGAAACAGTCAAGTATTAGAATCTGGCACTCACTGAGAAAGGATTAGAATTCAGGCCCCTCTGCAGACTTAATAAATCTGACACTCTGGGGTTGTGCCCATAAATCTATATCTTCATATGCTCTCCAAGAGGTCCCAATGCCCTTGAAAAATAGAACTGTTATTAGCCTGGCTGGATATTCATCAAATGCAACATGGGAGAAGTTTTCCGTGAGAGAAGAATGCCTCCATCCAGGGGCATGACATCCACATCCTGGAATGACTGGTATGTCCCTAACAGCCCCTCTAAGGGACAGTTTCTTCTACTTAACTTCATAATTAATGATCTTGTGTGTGTGTGTGTGTGTGTGTGTGTGTGTGTGTGTGTGTGTGTGTGTGTGTGCTTTATAATGGTTATATTTCCTCATCCTATTTGGAGTCAAACTAAAACATATTTCAAAACTGTACTAGTAGTCAGGTTCCTTGGAGCCTTTAAGATGATAAAGACTTTTCATGCTTTAGTGGATTAAAAAATCACTATCAAAACAATGGATAGTGTGTTATTAGAAAGTAAGCATATCTCAGAGTCTGGAAATCTAAACACTCATTCATCCAGTTTCCACTCCAGACCATGAGTAAACAACCAACGCTTGTCATTACTCATTAGCCAGAGTCAATGTGAGGCTGGAATCTTTCCCTTGGCCAGGAATGCGCTGTCTGTGAGGACCAGGAGCACAAACCCTAACTGCTGAGTCAGAACACTGGTCCTAGAAAGAACATCAGGAAGCTAATTGTTACATCTCTAAGTTGTAGCTTCTTGAAGCTACAGAGATCTGTCCATAATGAAAACTAGGAATGTCAGTGACTGTGTCATGAAACCCAACAAAACTGAGGGGATGGGGGAAGAGTCTATTTTGTATTTTTTGATGATTAAAAGGTAGAAAAAATAAAGGCCAATGAGATGGCTTGAGTTTGATCCCTGGAACCCATATAATGGTGGAAGGAAAAAATTGATCCTATCAAGTTCTCAATACACCTACCATGGCAATGCATACTCACATCATCATCATCATCATCTAGGGAAAACAATTCACCATAGCAATTTGAACTGTTTCAAGACATAAGATTAAGCAAGTGAACAAAAGATACACTGATCTAATTGGCACCCTGGTCTTAAGTGTGAGTAGGTATATATACACACACACATATATATTTATATATGTATATAAATATATATGTATATATACATGTATATATGGCATGGTAGGATGAAAACTATGCAAATTTCAAGGCATTATCTTAGATTAAAAGGTGACCATTTTTTTCTAAAGCATGGATTATAAAATGAGGTCCTTCTCTGAAAACTTTATATCAGTGGTTAGGAGCTAGAAACAAACTGGCCCAAATTCTTTGCACATCCTTACATGCTAAAACTAGATGTGGTCCCACAGTTGAAGCCAAAGTTAGCAGTGAGGTGCAGCTGACCAAATAGAGATCTCATGGTGACTTACATTTATCAGGATGCACATTGCTATGTTAGGTCTGTACTCTTGCCCTGGCAGCCAGTGAACTCCCTCCTCAGAGCTAGGTATTCAACTTGAAGAACTGTACAAAGTCAGTCAGAAAAGCTTGAAATATTGGCAGACTCTAAGCAAGATCAAATATCCTGATTTTCCAAAGGAGGTATTACCCTAAAAGCCAAACCACCATGTAGAAAGCCTGTTTATTCATAGGCAGTGCTAACTATGCATCCGACAGTACTAGCACTACTAATGTTTGCTCATATTCGCATAGGAGTTACATGCTCTGGAACTGACCTTTGGACAGGGCGACACCTGAGCAAGAGGCAACACAATTCTCTTGTCCCATACATATCTACCTTTAGGGGAGTTACCAGTTGGAGGAGTAGGCCTTCCAGAAATTGCCTGCCCATTTTAAATTGGCACTAGAAAATCCTGTTAGGTCAACAAAAACTTGCTACATCCCCCAAAGTCGACCTTGATAATGCCGTTCAAGTACAAAATTGAATTCTTCAATAGCAGGAGCTACATAGCCCCGTGCTACCTTTGTCCCTATGTTTTTAAACTGCATCCAGAAAGATCAAGAATTCACTTGATGATCTTCCCTAGGGAAGACTACACCCATTGGTTGTGCAGTGCCAATGGTCAGCCCTGAAAACATATATACAAATAACATGACACACACTGAACAAGTTATAGTAGTTAGGAAAATATATGTATATACATTTACAAATATACATGCATACAATAAAAATTAGTGAATAAAAAGGTCATGAATTTGAAAGAGAACATGGAGGGTATATAGGAGGGCTTGGAGGAATGAAAGGGGAGGGAAAATGTAATTAAATTACATAAACTAAAATAACAAAATAAATTAACTGTAAAAAAACCCAAGTATCTTATGTTGATACACAAAGAATCTTGTCATTATTTCCATAATAATAAAACAAATGAGAAAAGAAAAATTACAAAAAGAATGCACATTTCTTGCCAGGTTTTTGGCTGTTTTTTATTTGTAATAAAAGACTCTAGACTAAATAAAAATAAAGATAAGGTAGAATGTTAATCATCATCATCATCGGAGAAATGAGACACAAAGAGAAGACACTAAGAAAGGCCAACAGAATATGACCTCACAAGCCAGGACAATGGCATGGTCAATAAAGGGCTTGACACATAAGCATAGGAGTCTGAATTCAAATCCCCACAGCTCAGACCATCTAAGGCAGGACCAGCCAGGAGCGCACAGGCTGCAGAAGAGGCAGAAAAGCAGGGACAGGGTCCTTTCTAGCTCCATCTGCACCCAGGAGATTGGTCTATTCCACAGTCCTCTGTGTACCAGTCTTGCCAGGAAAGAGCTGGTCTCCCAGGAGTGCTGACACAGGCTTAAAGACCCACAGGAGGAACAAGCTCCAGCCACAGACAACAAGTACATCTAACACCAGAGATTACCAGATGGTGAAAGGCAAATGCAAGAATCTTACCAACAGAAACCAAGACTACTTGGCATTATCAGAACCCAGTACTCCCACCACAGCAAGTCCTGGATAGCTCACCACACCAGAAAAGCAAGCTTCAGATTTAAAATCACATCTCATGATGCTGATAGAGGATTTTAAGAATGACATAAATAACTCCCTTAAGGAAATACAGGAAAACACAGATAAACAGATAGAAGACCTTAAAGAGGAAACACAAAAATCCCTTAAAGAATCTCAGGAAAACACAACCAGACAGGTGAAGGAATTGAACAAAACCATCCAGGATCTAAAAATGGAAGTACAAACAATAAAGAAATCATAAAGGGAGACAACTCTGGAGACAGAGACCTAGGAAAGAAGTCAGGAGCAAGAGATGAAAGCTTCACTAACAGGATACAAGAGATAGAAGAGAGAATCTCAGGGGCAGAAGACACCATAGAAAACATTGACACAACAGTCAAAGGAGATGTAAAAAGCAAAAAGATCCTAACCCAGAACATCCAGGAAATCCAGGACACAGTGAGAAGACCAAACCTAAGGATAATAGGTATAGAAGAGAGTAAAGATTTCCAACTTAAAGAATCAGTAAATATCTTCAACAAAATTATAGAAGAAAACTTCCCTAACCTAAAGATAGAGATTCCCATGAACATACAAGAAGCCTACAGAACTCCAAATAGACTGGACCAGAAAAGAAATTCCTCCCTTCACATAATAATCAAAACACCAAATACACTAAACAAAGAAAGAATATTAAAAGGAGTAAGGAAAAAAGGTCAAGTAACACATAAATGCAGATTCATCAAAATTATGCCAGACTTCTCACCAGAGGCTATGAAAGCCAGAAGATCCTGGGCTGATGTCACACAGATCCTAAGAGAACATAAATGCCAGCCCAGGCTACTATACCCAGCAAAACTCTCAATTAAAATAGATGGAGAAACCAAGGTATTTCATGACAAAACCAAATTCACACAATATATTTCCACAAATCCAGCCCTTTGATGGATAATAAACGGAAAACACCAACACAAGGAGGGAAACTACACCCTAGAAAATTCAAGAAAGTAATCATTCAACAAAACTAAAAGAAGATAGCCACATGAACAGAATTCTATCTCTAAAATGAAAATAACAGGAAGCAACAATTACTTTTCCTTCATACCTATCAATATCAATGGACTCAATTCCCCAATAAAAAGACATAGACTAAAAGACTTGGTATGTAAACAGGACCCAACATTTTGCTGGATACAGGAAACCCACCTCACTAACAAAAACAGACACTACCTCAGAGTAAAAGGCTGGAAAACAATTTTCCAAGCAAATGGTCCCAAGAAACAAGCTGGAGTAGCCATTCTAATATCGAATAAAATTGAAGTTCAACTTAAAGTAATCAAAGAAGATAAGGAGGGATAGTCCATACTCAACAAAGGTAAGATCAACAAAAATGAACTCTCAATTCTGAACAACTATGATACAAATGCAAGGGCATGCACGTTCATAAAAGAAACTTTACTAAAGCTAAAAGCACACATTGCACCATACACAATAATAGTGGGAGACTTCAACACCCCATTCTCAGCAATGGACAGATCATGGAAAAAGAAACTAAACAGAGACACAATGAAACTAACAGGAGTTAAAAAACAAATGGATTTAACAGATATCTATAGAACCTTTTATCCTAAAACAAAAGGATATACCGTCTTCTCAGCACCTCATGTTACCTTCTTCAAAACTCACCATATAATCGGTCACAAAACAGGCCTCAACAGATACAAGAAGATTGAAATAATTCCATGCATCCTATCAGATCACCATGAACTGAGGCTGGTCCTCAATAACAATATAAACAATAGAAAGCCCAAATACACATAGAAGATGAACAACACTCTATTTAATGATAACTTGGTCAAGGAAGGAAGGAAGGAAGGAAGGAAGGAAGGAAGGAAGGAAGGAAGGAAGGAAGGAAGGAAGAAAGAAAGAAAGAAAGGAAGGAAGAAAGAAAGGAATGAATTAATTAAGGACTTTTTAGAGTTTAATGAAAATGAAGTCACAACATACCCAATCTTATGGGACATAATGAAAGCAGTGCTAAGAGCAAAAGTCATACCTCTGAGTGCCTCCAAAAAGAAACTGGAAAGAGGATACACTAGCAGTTTGGCAGCATATCTGAAAGCTCTAGAACAAAAAGAAGCAAATTCACCCAAGAGGAGTAGGCTGTAGGAAATAATCAAACTCAGGGCTGAAATCAACCAAGTGGAAACAAAAAGAATCAACCAAACCAGGAGCTAGTTCTTTGAGAAAATCAACAAAATTAATAAACCCTTAGCAAGACTAACTAGGGGGCACAGAGGCAGTAACCTAATTAACAAAATCAGAAATGAAAAGGGAGACATAACAACAGACACTGAGGAAATCCAAAAAAATCATCAGACCCTACTACAAAAACCTATACTCAACAAAACTGAAACACCTGGATGAAATGGACAATTTTCTAGACAGATACCAGGTACCAAGTTAAATCAAGATCAGATATATGATCTAAACAGTCCCATATCCCATAATGAAATAGAAACAATCATCAATAGTCTACCAACCAAAAAAAGCCCAGGACCAGATGGGTTTAGTGCAGAGTTTTATCAAACCTTCAAAGAAGACCTAGTACCAATACTCCTCAAACTATTCCACAAAATAGAAACAGAAGGTACTCTACCCAATTCATTCTATTAAGCCACAATTACTGATACGTAAACCACACAAAGACCTAACAAAGAAAGAAAACTTCAGACCAATTTCCCTTATAACTATCAGTGCAAAAATATTCAATAAAATTCTTGCAAACCAAATTCAAGAACACATCAAAATGATCATCCATCATGATCATGTAGGCTTCATCCCAGGGATGCAGGGATAGTTCAATATATGGAAATCCATCAATATAATTCACTACATAAACAAATTCAAACAAAAAAACCATATGATCATCTCATTAGATGCTGAGAAAGCATTTGACAAAATCCAACATCCCTTCGTGATAAATGTCTTAGAAAGATCAGGAATTCAAGGCCCATACTTAAACATACTAAAAGCAATATACAGCAAATCAGTAGCCAACATTAAACTAAATGGAGAGAAACTTGAAGCAATCCCA
>NW_022196905.1:82005098-82011059 GCF_008632895.1 Mastomys coucha
TGAAGACCCAGAAATGAACCCACAAACCTATGGCCACTTGATCTTTGACAAAGGAGCTAAAACCATACCGTGGAAAAAAGACAGCATTTTCAACAAATGGTGCTAGCTCACCAGGCAGTTAGCATGTAGAAGAATGCAAATTAATCCATTCCTATCTCCTTGTACAAAGCTCGAGTCCAAGTAGATCAAGGACCATCACATAAAACCAGATACACTGAAACTAATAGAAAAGAAAGTAGGGAAGAGCCTCGAGCATATGGACTCAGGGGAAATATTCCTAAACAGAACACCAATAGCTTATGCTCTAAGATCAAGATCTGATATATGAAAAGAACTCAAGAAGTTAGACTCCAGAGAAACAAATAACTCTATTAAAAAATGGGGTACAGTGCTAAACAGAATTCTCAACTGAGGAATAGTGAATGACTGAGAAGCACCTAAAGAAATGTTCAACATCCTTAGTCTTCAGGGAAATGCAAATCAAAACAAGCCTGAGATTCCACCTCACAAAAGTCAGAATGGCTAGGATAAAAAACTCAGGTGACAGCAGATGCTGGAGAGGTTGTGGAGAAAGAGGAACACTCCTTCATTGCTGGTGGGATTGCAAGCTGGTACAGCCACTCTGGAAATCAGTTTGGTGGTTCCTCTGGAAATTTGACATAGTACTACCAGAGGACCCAGCTATACCACTCCTGGGCATATATCCAGAAGATGCCCCAACATGTAATAAGGATATATGATCTACTATGTTCATAGCAGCCTTATGTATAATAGCCAGAAACTGGAAAGAACCCAGAAATCCCTCAACAGAGGAATGGATACAGAAAATGTGGTACATTTACACAATGGAGTACTACTCAGCTATTAAGAACAATGAATTTATGAAATTCTTAGGCAAATGGATGGATCTGGAGGATATCATCCTGAGTGAGGTAACCCAATCACAAAAGAACACATTTCTTCTAGTCCATTTACCTTTTCTGGCAGAAAGGAGTTTTGTGCTCTCTGACCCTCAGAGCACATTGCACAGGGGAGCCTCCCCACCCACATCTGTCTGCTCTGGTTTTGGGTTCTCTTGTCCTCCTCTGCTCTTCCTGGTGCTCTTTCTTCTCGGTGGGGTGTGGGTAATAGAATAGCCATGGGCTCTGGGGATCTTTAACTGTTTTGTTTGTTTGTTTGTTTGTTTTGGTTTTCCTCTTTCATTTATAAAAACACTAAACATTCAATTTCAGCAAACCAAAAATCCTACCCTCCCACCGAATACTACTAAGGGGCATATCTTCTGCTTTGTATCTTTTCTCTCTTTCTTTCTCTTGTTAATGCTTTTAAAAACAAATGAGTTTTTTATATAAATAAAAGTTTTTAAAGTGTGAACAAAAAAGAACACACATGGTATGCACTCACTGATAAGTGGATATTAGCTCAGAAGCTCGGAATACCCAAGATACAATCCACAAACCACAAGAAACTCAAGAAGAAGGAAGACCAAAGTGTGGATACTTTGATCCTTCTTAGAAGGGTGAATAGAATACCCATGGAAGGAGTTGTAGAGACTAACTATGGAGAAGAGCTTGAAGAAGGACAATCCAGAGACTGTTCCACCTGGGAATCCTTCCCATATTCAATCATCAAATCCAGAAACTATTGTGTATGCCAGCAAGTGCTGGATGACAAGAGCTTGATATAGCTGTCTCCTGAGAGGCTCTGACAGTACCTGACTAATACAGAAGTAGAGGTTCACAGCTATGCATCAGACTGAGTACAGGGTCCCCAATGAAGGAGCTAGAGAAATGACCCAAGGAGCTGAAGGGTTTTCAGCACCTTAGGACGAACAACAATATGAACTAGTACCCTCAGAGCTCCCAGGGACTAAACCACTAACCAAAGTGTACACATGGAGGAACTAATGGCTCTAGCAACATATGTATAGCAGAGGATGGCCAAGTAGGTCATCGATGAGAGGAGAGGCCCTTGGCCCTGTGAAGATTCTATGCCCCATGGGGGAATGCCAGGGCCAGGAATCAGGAAAGGGTGGGGTAGTGAGCAAGGGGAGGGGGGAGGGAACAAGGGGAGGGGGGAGGGTTTTTTTTATTTTATTTTGTTTTTATTTTTATTTTTTGGAGTTGAACCTGGGAAAGAAGATATTGTATGACATGTAAATAAAGAAAACATCTAATAAAAAAAATAAACCACCCAATGGAAAAAAGACAGCATTTTCAACAGATGGTGCTGGCTCAACTGGTGGTTAGCATGTAGAAGAATATAAATTGATCCATTCTTATCTCCTTGTACAAAGCTCAAGTCCAAGTGGATCAAGGCCCTCCACATAAAACCAGATACACTAAAACTAATAGAAAAGAAAGTGGGGAAGAACCTCGAGCATATGGGCTCAGGTGAAATTTTCCTGAACAGAACGCCAATAGCTTATGCTCTAAGATCAAGAATTGACAAATGGGACCTCATAAGATTGCAAAGCTTCTGGAAGGGAAAGGACACTGTCATAGGACAAAATGGCAACCAACAGATTGGGAAAAGATCTTTACCAATTCTATATCTGATAGAGAGCTAATATCCAATACATACAAAGAACTTAAGAAGTTAGACTCCTGGGAATCCTTCCCATATTCAATCATCAAATCTAGACACTATTGTGGATGTCTACTAGTGCTGGATGACAGGAGCATGAGATATCTGTCTCCTGAGAGGCTCTGACAGCACCTGAATAATACAGAAGTAGAGGCTCACAGCCATCCATTGAACTGAGTACAGAGTCCCCAATGATGGAGCTAGAGAAAGGACCCAAGGAGCTGAGGGTTTGCAGCACCTTAGGATGAACAACAATATTAACTACCTAGTACCCTCAGAGCTCCCAGGGACTAAAACTCTAACCAAAGAGTACACATGTGGGGAATCATGGCTCCAGCAGCATGTGTATAGCAGAGGATGGCCAAGCTGGTCATCAATGGGAGGAAAGGACCTTGGCCCTGTGAAGGTTCTATGCCCCAGTGTAGAGGAATGCCAGGGCCAGTAAGCATGAGGTGGTGGGATGGTGAGCAGGGGGAGGGGAAGGGGAAGGGATGATGAGCAGGGGGAGGGAACAGGGGATTGTTTTAGGGTTTTTTTTTTTTTGAGGGAAACCTGGGAAAGGAGATATTGTAAATAAGAAAACATCTAATAAAAATAAAAAAAGAAAAGTCTTCATAATTTAAAAAAAACAAAAACAAAATAAAAAAGTTAGACTCCAGAGAACCAAATAACTCTATTAAAAACTGAGGTACAGAACTAAACAAAGGATTCTTAAGTAAGGAATATCAAATGGCTGAGAAGCACCTATGGAAATGTTCAACATCTTCAGTCATCAGGGAAATGCAAATCAAAACAGCCTAAGATTTCACCTCACACCAGTCAGAATGGCTAGGATAAAAAAACTCAGGTGACAGCAGATGCTGAGCAGAGAACCTGGGTAATAATAATACCTGCCATCTCAGGTTCCATGAAAGAATGCTTCAAAAACTCAGGTGGACGAAAGACAGCCAACACCAAATTCTGGCTTCCATTGCATGTGCATACACCCATAAACACACACACACACACACACACACACAGAGACAGAGACAGAGACAGAGACAGAGACAGAGACAAAGACAGAAAAAAGAGAGAGAAGGACAGAGACACACAAAGACAGAGAAAGAAATATGGAGAGAATATTATATCCAATGCCATACAATTCTTCCTATCTCAAAAACATCTCAGGTTATGACACTTTTTTATTAGATATTTTCTTTATTTACATGTCAAATGATTATTATTACCCAGGCTCTCTGCTCAGCATCCCTCCACACTGAGGTCATGGTCTTATATTGTCTCTCTTGCCTTTTTCATGAGCTGTGGGGATTTGTTGGTATATATATAATTTTTTATTAGATATGTTCTTTATTTACACTTATATTTCAAATGTTCTCCCCTTTCTTGTTCCCCCTCCAAAAAACACCCTATTCCCTCCCCCACCATGCTCACCAACCCACCCTCTCCCTCTTCCTGGCCCTGGCATTCCCCTACACTGGGGCATAGCGCCTTCACAGGACCAAGGACCTCTCCTCCCATTGATAATCGACTATGCTATCCTCTGCTACATATGCAGTTAGAGCCATGAGTCCCACCATGATTGGTGGTTTAGTCCCTGGGAGCTCTGGGGGTACTAGTTAGTTCATATTGTTGTTCTTCCTATGGGGCTGCAAACCCCTTCAGCTCCTTGGGTCCTTTCTCTAATTCCTTCATTGGGGACCCTGTACTTTAGTACAATGGATGGCTGTGAGCATCTACTTCTGTATTTGTCAGGCACTGGCAGAGCCTCTCAGGAGACAGCTATATCAAGTTCTTGTCAGCAAGCACTTGTTAGCATCCACAATAGTGTCTGGGTTTGGTAACTGTATATATAATGGATCCACAGGTGGGGCAGTCTCTGGATTGTCACTCCTTCAGTCTCTGCTCCACACTTAGTTTCTGTAACTCCTACCATGGGTATTTTGTTCCTCCTTCTAAGAAGGATCAAAGTATCCACACTTTGGTCTTCCTTCTTCTTGAGATTCATGAGGTTTGTGGATTGTATCTTGGGTATTCCAAGCTTCTGAGCTAATATCCACTTATCAGTGAGTGCATACCATGTGTGTTCTTTTGTGATTGGGTTACCTCACTCAGGATGATATCCTCCAGATCCATCCATTTGCCTAAGAATTTCATAAATTCATTGTTTTTAATAGCTGAGTAGTACTCCATTGTGTAAATGTACCACATTTTCTGTATCCATTCCTCTGTTGAGAGACATCTGGGTTCTTTCCAGTTTCTGGCTATTATACATAAGGCTGCTATGAACATAGTGAGCATGTGTCCTTATTACATGTTGGAGCATCTTCTGGGTATATGCCCAGGAGTGATATTGCTGGGTCCTCAGGTAGTACTATGTCCAATTTTCTGAGGTACCTCCAGACTGATGTCCAGAGTGGTTGTACCAGCTTGCAATCCCACCAGCAATGAACAAGTGTTCCTCTTTCTCCACAATTTTCCCAGCATTTGCTGTCACCTGAGTTTTTTATCCTAGCCATTCTGACTTTTGTGAGGTGGAATCTCAGGCTTGTTTTGATTTGCATTTCCCTGAAGACTAAGGATGTTGAACATTTCTTTAGGTGCTTCTCAGCCATTCGGTATTCCTCAGTTGAGAATTCATTATTTAGCTCTGTACTTCAGTTTTTAATAGGGTTATTTGGTTTTCTGGAGTCTTAACTTCTTGACTCTTAACTTGAAATATACGCCTACAACAAGCCTTGGAGGAATAGCACCATCATAACCTCTACTTCACTGACCTCTTTAAAACTAGGGTATGGGTCACATCATACCACTAAAGGAAGCTGTTTGCATAAGAGTTTTCTCTGCTGGGTGGTATGGTTGCATCAAACCCAAGTGTTGTTAGAATGCAAGCTTTGTTGTACTTACTTCCCTCTGCTAACTGAAGAATCTAGCAAGAGGAACAAGTTGTTTTACTTCACATTTCCAAGCAGAACCTAAATTATAATGTCCTATGCAGCAAGGGTGAAGTATAAGATGCAATGTGTGATTTATGCCATGCTTTCAAATCTCCAAGCTGGTTGAGATTGTTGTGTCCCTCAGAGGGTCTGTTAACACTGGCCTGTTTGCATCAAGTGGAAAAGAGACATGAAGTTTACAAGGACTTTTCCCTCAAAGTCTTTACTTCAAAGAAGTCTGTTTTCTCCTAAATGCATTCACAGACTGAGCTGGGCAATTGCAGTACATTTCCTTTTTAAACCTTATTTATTAATATTATTAATCAGGAAATATTAAAATAAATAATCCTAAGCAAAGAAGAAAAGAAAAGAAGAGAAGAAAAGAGAAGGGGAGGGAAGGGAAGAGGGAAGGGAAGAGAAGAGAAGAGAAGAGAAGAGAAGA
>NW_022196905.1:82011261-82012664 GCF_008632895.1 Mastomys coucha
AGAAGAGAAGAGAAGAGAAGAGAAGAGAAGAGAAGAGAAGAGAAGAGAAGAGAAGAGAAGAGAAGGTCTCCTGTAACCATCTGGTTTCCTGGGGCTGCACTGGCATTCTCCTCAAAGCTTTGATCTGACAGCATCCATTCGCATCTCTCTGAAGGAAAGAGACAGGGAAAGGCTAACTGGCTTGTTGAAGGTACTGTGGATAGCAAGTAGAGGAAAGAGAGTACAGATTTGTCTAGTTCTCATACAAAATTGTGACCACTCCCAATAGGGTTCATTTCCCTCAGCCATTGCATAAAATGTTTGCATTATCCAATGCTATTTTTCAAACTACACTCCTATAAGATATCACAACTTTCCAAAGCTTAGCTACTTTTCATTCTCCCTGCTTTCTTGATTCTGACTCCAAAATTCTACAGTATCACATCCTGGGCATTTTAAGATAAAACAATGAATTCTGAGATGATCAAGTAGGAGCCAGAAATCACCTCCTGAACCCAGATGCTAAGCACACACCAAAACATGCAGGATGACAGGACTGGGGATTCTTTTGACGGTGAGCAACTTCCAGGAGAAAGCAGAGATACATTGAGCTGTTAGCAGAAGAGCAGCTGACATTACATGTTAGCCCTAAAGCAGGCATCGACAGACATGCCTTGAACAGAGCTTATCCATACCAGGCAAGCTACAAAGGACCTTTGCAAATGCTTGGGATCTGATCTGATCATAGAGGCCATAGCAGCCACTGTTCCCATCTCTACTCTCATTGTCCGGGCATCCTAGTACCCTTCCCATCTGGCTGAAGTACCTTCAAAACAAAAACAAAACAAAACCCAGCACATCTTTGCCATCTTTTAATTTATCTTGTGCATTTGTGGTGAACCTGACAGTGACTATTCCAAAGCAACTGCATATGTGGAGAAAATTAGGTCACCATATATACTTGAGGAAAAGGGAGGCTGAGAAAAACAAACAAACAAACAAACAAATAGTAAAACTCTTAAAGCTTCCAAGACAGGAAAGGTAGCATGGGGCTACACAGCTCCAACCATAGACGAGTTCAACTTAAACGGCATCACCAGGGGTTTGGGGGGTGCAAGGAGCTTTTGTGGCCTTTTCTAATGCCAATTTAAAGTGTAGGCAATTTCTAGAAGGCCTACTTCTCCATCTGGTGATTTCCTTAAAGGTAGAGGATGCATATGGGACAAGAGGATTGTGCTGCTGCCCGCTTGGGTGTCATTTGACCATGGCAGGATCCATCTCAAGATAGGCTCCAGAGCATATGACTCCTAGAGAGAAACCCTTATACTTGAGGGCATAAAAATGAGCAAACCTGGCAACTATGGAGATGGAATGAATCTGATTTCTAGAACTGTAGTATTATTAAGTCGAAATTTATATATATA
>NW_022196905.1:82012674-82055350 GCF_008632895.1 Mastomys coucha
TATATATATATATGTAGTTCATTGGCATTACAGATAGATAGGAATGTTGATTGCTTTTCTCTCTTGACAGCTTACATAGTAATTTTTGGTACTATGAAAAAACCATGTAGAAAGGCTTTCAGATTAGATCGCTTTAGACCACCTTGAATATTCTCAGTCCTGTGTTTGAAGTGTATGGTGTAACCATCAATAATGTCTTCCCTTCAACCTTCAAGAGACAGCTAAGGGCAGCAGCAATAAGCTCTGTTGTTTTGAGAGTGACTCGGACTGCCCTGACTAACTATTCAAACACAGGTTTCTCGTGCCTGATGTCTGTTACTGGGGCTTTGCTAGATAGTATACAGCTCTTATGGAGAGCATTGTGAGCCCAGTGGCATAGTGTTTGTCCATCCATCCATCCGTCTGTCTGTCTGTCTGTCTGTCTATCAGCCCATCCATCTATCCAGCCAGCCAGCCACCCACCCACCCACCCATCCATCAATCCATCTACCCATCTATCTATCCATCTACCTATCCATCTAGCTAGCTAGCTAGCTATCTCTGATATGCATACACATACATTTGTGTGTATTGTGCCTTTTAAATCATATTGTAAGCCAAAGTAGAATTATCTACCTTTTATCAAAATAATATCTTTTATAATGTTCCTTTATTTAATTTATCTTTACTAAGATCTCTAATTTTTCATATGGTTTCAATTGATGCTTTTTATTCTTTTATTTTAGCCTGTATGATGACTGTTGGTAGTTTTTGCAAATGGAATCAGATAGCAAAACACTCTCTTGGCTTTTGTTTATCAGATTATCTTAATTTCTTCCTTGGTTTTGAAAGATAGTTTTTCTGGACATATGGAACTTTTTTGATATTTCTATTTTTAAAGATCTTGTCAGCATATAATTATACACAATAATGGGTTTCATCATGGCATTTTCATACATGCACCTATTTCAATACTATTCATCTCCCCCACTATTCTCTCTTTCTTGTTTATACCTGACTCTTGCTAACTTCCTTTCTTTTTCCAGCTAGCCTTTCTGTACTTTCATATCTTCTCTCCTCTCCTCTCCCCTCCCCTTCTCTTTTCTTTTGTTATGTGACCCAATGACTTTTCTTATAGCTGTGTAGAGTTGCATGGATGAGCATTTGTTCAGGGGAATGTGGACACATTACCAGCCATTACTCCACTGCAAACATGCAACTCCCAGTCAATTATTCAGGCATTATTTTTTTTTTAATATTTTAACTATGCAAGCCCATGCCCTTTACCTGTAAACCTTTTTATGAGAAATGATGCTGATAACCACACTGAGACTGTGCTGTGTGTGGTTATGTATATATGAATCTTGGCTGCCTACCTATTTCCTGCATCTTCCCTTTGACTTTGTCTACTAGATTTACCATCAGTGCTTTTAGATATAGTATCTGTTGGCTTCACTTATATTCCTTCAAAATAACCCACACTTCTGTGGGTAGTGACCAGCATTGCAAGGTATGTCTAAGGGTGAACTATTATCCCTCATACCGTGGCAGTAACCAACAGTTGCCTAATTGGACTTAAGGCCTATTCAATAAGAGCAAAATCATGCCTGGTACTGGGAACTTGCCAACTGACCAGGGCAAGTGAGATCACAGATCTTAGAAGAGAACCTGCTACTGTCACTTTACTAGACCAGCATGATTGCTAACTGCACTCTAAAACTTATCTATGTAACCACAGATAAATGGAGCTCTCATCCTCATCAAAGGACCTTCCCTTTACAGCAAATGGATACTGTTACAGAGAATCACAACAGATCAAACTTCAGAGATCTGTGGCTCATGTAGAGCCCATCACCACTGGTATATCTACAGTAGGACTCCTGCACTGAAGGCTCAGATGTTTTAATAAAAGTGGGGGTTGGGTGGGCATAACGAATATAAAAGGTAAAGAGCATCAAGTGTGCTGTAAGAATTGTCAGCAAAGCTTGACTCATCGTATGCTAACAATATGGTTGTCTAAACAAGACCAGAGCAGTGATAATATTGATAGACAGGTTAACCCAGAATAGAGGAAATCGAACAGGTTTCTGATCCTAGACAAAGAACTATGGGCAACCAATGAATGGTGAAAGTGTCAGTCTCTCCCAGAGATGGGATTCTGGCTAGTGCAAACAAAGTGGTCAGCCTGAAATCATATAGACACAAGCCACGTTAAACATACTCAGCAGGTTTATTTATATATTTATGCACTTAAATATATGGTAGTAAAAGTAGTTGGCAAGGGAGAGGCCATCAATCTGAAAAGAAATTTATGAGAACACATGAGAGGGGGCCCAGGGAGGAGACATGATGGGGTTGGCTGTAACCAAAAGAAGAAAGAAATTCAAAATTATATTAATTCTTAAAAACTTAATAAAATGATTTTAAAATAGATTAATGAGTTTAACTTTTTAAAAATATCTACACATAAAAGGCATAATAATAATTTTTATAACATCCACAAGTGAAAGAACAGACAAAAGCTACTAAGGGAACAGTTTTTATATTTTAACACTGTTAAAATAAGCTCAGAACAAGAAGTTATAACTTTAAGATGTTAAATGTAACCTCCATAGTAACCATGAAGAGTATAGCTACAGGATATACTCAAAAGATGATAAAAGAATTAAAATATTTTGCTACAAAAAACAACAACAACAAAAAACCCATCTCCTAAACATAAAATAATAATTTGGGAAATGGGAGAGAACAGCTATCAACCATTGAGATAGACATCAAAATTAAGACCTTCCCTTATCAGCAATTCATTTCAATGTAAATGGGCTAAATTCCCCAGTTAAAACAGAGATTGAATGAATGGATTTTCAAAATGAAAACAGGGTCTAGAGAGATGTCTCAGTGGTTAAGCATCCTGGCTATTCTTCCAGAAGACCCAGGTTATATTCCTACCTGTGCATGGTGGCTCACAACCTTCTATAACTTCATCTTAGAGGCTCCAATACCTTCTTCTAGCCTCCTCTGGCAATGTCTGCACAATGGTGCACAAAGCATACATGCAGGCAAACAAACATAAACATAAATGGGCTATTTTTAAAGAAAATAAATAACCAAGGCTGCCTGCCCTGTGTGTGTGTGGGGGGGGGGGCGGCTATCCAATGGAATGTGAGTAAGACATCAGGGAGGAATAAAGCCTAAGACCCTCCAGCCCTTAATCCACAACTGAATATGGACAGGCCTGTGTTATACAGGTACAGTACAAGTAAATGCAGATGTTATGAGCTGGTGGCTAAGCTCAGTTGGTGACAAAACAAAAAGACATGATATGAGAGAGAGATACATTGGGGAGGAAGAAGTGATGGACAGTAGGTTATCAGAGGGAGAAAGCACTGAATATAAACAAATGCATTATACACACGAATGAAACAGTCAAAGGGCAAATTAATTAAAGGAGGAGGAGAAGGGTATGAACTAACATATGCAGCATGAACTAAGAGTTCATGGAATTACTATACCAGAATACTGTAGACTATGCTGTTCAAGGAGCAGAAGTATGTCATCAGCTCTGTAGGCTGGAAGTTCCCCTTAACAGAGCTACTAGTATAGACTCTCCCTTTCTCCTGGGCTTGTAGACACCTTCTCCTCCTCATATCCTTCCCTGGCCTTCCCTCTTTGCCTGCCTTTGTCCAAATCACTTCTCTTACAAACATTGGATTAAGGCTCAGTCTAATGACGTTTTTTTTTTCTTAATCACCTAAAATGTCCTTTCTCCAAAATACAGTCACAGTCTGGGCTATTGTAAGTGAAGATTTCAGGATAAGAAATTTGGGTGAATCTATAATTCACCAGATAACAATGTGTGGGCTGTAGGGCCTTATTACATCACAGGGAATTTCTATCCAATTTAAGAGTTAGGAAATACCCTTCTAAGTTCTTCATAGCCTCAAATGAACTCAAATGAACACAACACACAGAGTTCTTTGTTTCTCATGGCTGTCTCATCAGACAAAGGCAGAGACGGTGAGTTCTTTTCTGCAAAAAGGTAGGTATTCATACTGCTGCCCTCCTAGCTTAATGAAGACCTCAGACTCTGGATCACATCTATGAACTCCAATATTCTGCCCGGAATACCCAGGAGAACCTACTGGTCCCTTTTGAGAAGGATGGAAACCAACAAGGTAAAAAGTCTCAGGTAGACCCTTCCTTCACTTCATCCCAGTGCCCTTCCTCAAGGTTGTGTGTGCTGACAGTGGGTGCAAATATCAATGGGCATTTGAAAAACCTTGCACAAGATAGAATAAAAGAAAGCATATATAACAAAATAAAACAAAAAGCATAATTCAACCATACCAGGTTTATAAGAAAATCACTTTAGATCCAAAGACATAGGTTAATTAAAAGGAAAGCCCATCTCATGTATTAATGATGGGCAAAAGAGACTTTACAAAGCAAGTTACAAGAGACAAAGGAAGATGTATACTAATAAAAACATAATTGACAAGCATAAATATTTACACATGAAGTCACAGGCCATGCAAATATATGAAAATGGAAGCACTGAAGGAAAGCAAGCCTAGTTCCACCATCACAGTGGAAAACATCAATAGCTCATACTCAGTAATGCACAGAACAGCCAGCCACAGAATAAGTGAAAATAAAAACAACAGCTAGAGTTGACCCTTGAACACGGGAATGAGGGATGTTAGCCCCTAAAACTGAAGTCTCATGGAACTGGGGATGTGGCTCAGTGATAAGAGTACCTGCCTAGAATGTATGAGGCCCTGAGTTCAATGCCCAGTACAACCAAAAAGGGGGAGGGAGGGAAAGGAGGGAAGGACAGGAGGAAGAATTCTCATACAACATCAGCTCCAAAAAAACTTAACAATTGGTAGCTTTCAAATGACTGGGAACCTTAACAATAACAGCCAATTACCATGCATTTCATATTAAATATATATGATGAAAAATTAGTGAAGAACCTACAGAATTAGTTTTCTTTCTTCTGAATGACTGTAATTGGGCCCAGGGCTACATGTGCTATAGGCAAGCATGTTTCATCAAACTAAACTTCCTTTTAAATGTTTGTTTTGAGACCGGGTACACCTTTTCCTGTTATCTACAAATTATGAAGAACACAGCTGCTCAAGGGGAAACATCCCACCAGCTTTTAGAAATTTAACTGGTAACTTTCTAGCTCATTGAAAAAACAATAGGAAACAGCTACAAAATTCTTCAGGCAGTATATAATATGTACCTCAGTTCATTTTATACAACTATAATTTAATAGTGCATATTTAAATTTGGTTACATTTGTCTTGATTGCAAATGATGCTATATATCCTTGATTGTCCCCACTATTTAGTATGTGCTTATAAATATATACATATATTATACATAGCTGTATAGTTAAAATACATATTCCATATATGACCATTCATACACATACTTACATAGAATAGATACCACAATGTAAGGAATGAATATCAACTCCCTTATTAATAAAGGTATTGTTTGTTTGTTCTCAAAAGTTAGATGACATTGATTACTTAAAATTATATCATCTTCACCTACATTTACTTTAACTTCTCTGTAAAAGCATATTACCAGCATAAATCACAAAAAGGCATTAGAAATACCCTTTAGAGATGGAATGAAGAAATCTGATCAGAGAGTAAACATGTGTGGGGATGTGGGAAACACACCAGATGGAAGGAATCAGACTCATTTAAATCTTCTGATAGAGCAGAGATAGAGCGGACGTTAACTCCTCACATTTAAAGGTTGCGGAGCCTGAGACTATGGGAATCAATTCTGATTCTCAAAAACAAAATCCCATACTTCTCACAGAAAATTCCAGGAATTTTAGAAAAAAAGTGCTACAGAGGTGTTTGTAACAAAGCCACCTAGATACCAGCAGCAAAGACCCCATGCTGCCAGAGGACATGGTCTATGGAGAGCACCAAGGTCCAGCCATCCTGGTCATTATGCTGAGCATCCGGGTAACCCTGACAGCATTACCCATGCACTTGTCTGTAAGATGTCCCTCTTTTTCTCTCGTTCTTCCTTTCATATTCTCTTTTTTGTCCTACATTCAGATAACCCCATGGTTACTTACTCTACATTGACCCAGCTATAATGTGTTGTAATGAGCTTCAGCCTTTATAAAATCAGGTTTCCCAAGCTCTCCCCAGTCATGTGGCCACACAACTCTCCCAGAGGTTTTCTGCCCTTCCCACCCCTTCCCTTCCTCCATCCTTGAGTATGTTAACATACATGGCCATTTTCTCAAAATCCTACACTGGAAGTATAACTTTTTCCATCAAGTCGAGCATCCAAGGCAGACCTAATCTTTCCACCATCTAAGCTCTCACGTCTCCCCAAGCTAATCTTGCAGCATCCCTGACATCAGCCTTATTCTTTGATTATATTTTTGCCCACACTGTTTCCAGTTCTCACTGAAGACAAAGGCCAAGCCCAGCCTCCCTCAGTAGTCACTTCAGTTATGAAATGTACAGAGTCTGACATTTGAGTGCTTCAGTACTGTCCTAACCTGGATCAGTGTTTGTGCCACCAGATTAAGTGAAGAACAAACACCAAGCTTAAGGGACTCTTTGAGGGTAGACTGTACTCAGAGTATAGTCACCACCTGGCATTGGGTTACTTCCACAATGCTTTGTTTCTTCTTGTTTCAAGTATAATTTACCTAGAAGTAATATAAGACCACTGCTTCCACAGTCACATGATCTTCAGTACCTTCAAGAGCCTGTACATGTTACTAAGTGCCACAAGGTACATTAATGATGAAAGCATGAGCTTACTCATCACACCTTACTCTAAGTAAGTATGAACTGGCTGACTAGCTGTGTAAAAATGGAGGCAAGATAGATGATGTAGGCAAAAGCTCACATAGGTCACACAAAACTAGATAATACCATCAGCTACTGCAGGGCATGGAGAGGCTAAGCACTGTATGGGTTGAGATGCAAGCAAGTGAGAAACCACAGCTATCATAGACTAAGTAAATGGGGGTACTCTTACCATTCCCATGCCATGTTCTATGGAGTCTGTCATCCTAAAACAGCCTCATGTCATCCCAAAAACATGGTTTCAGTCCCCTCCCCTCAGAGTTTCTACCACCTCTTAAATCACTATGTAAACCAGAAAGGCCTTGTCCTCCCATCTGCCCCACCCTTCCATGGTACACAGATACTTCCATGGGATCTATCTCTGCAGAATGAAGAGCAAGAGGACACTGGCCCACAGGTAGCAGCTTCAGGTCCCAGAAGCAGATGCCCACCACGAGTGTTTTAAAGGTCAGCTCTCTACAACTCGCTCCTCTCAGCACCCTGAAAGTGGTTCCACGACCGTGCCTATTTTTAGTGCCAACATTTCACTTATACCAGATTGAGCTGAATCTACAATTACCAAATGTTCTCAATCACATGCATACTGTCTTAGTCTTTCCAAAACAGACCTGGTTTAAAAAGTGCCTCTGCTACCAGACTTACTGAAGCAAGCACAGCAATAGCATGTTTTTGAAGGGACCAAATCCCAAAGCAGAAGTCCCGAGGATGTTTTTATTAGAAGTTGGCAACTGCCCACAGAGTTCATTTGGTCTTCCCAAAGATCCAACAAGGATAAAATACCTCTGATATTCACCAGATGTGGCTACCTAATATTTTAGAGAAAGATATTCATCTATTATCATTTAGTGGTTAATGTTAACTGCTTAGAATCCCTGATATACTATAAAGGCTCTCCTGCCCTGATCCTCAGGGGACTTGGAAATAGGGAACAAAGGAAAGGTCTACAGATAAAAAGGAAGGAGAGACAGAACACCTCTCATCTTTTTCAGCCAGACCTTGACTGAGTTTGTCCTTTTTACTTACTATTTTTATTAGATAAACCCTAGTCCTTTCATCAGAAGTTAGAAGTAAAAATTTTCTTAATGTGGAAAACCTTAGCACTTGGTAATCTCCCTTGATCTTAAGAGTAGCCCAGAAGAAAATCATTGACCTCCAGTAACCCAGAAAAGCAATTCATGTCTCTGTTTCTCCACTCCCAACCAGTTCCCTCTGGTGACAAATCAGGAGAATTAACAGGGCAACTGTGTATTAGTAAGTCTAGAAAAATGCAATGTCTTTCTATGGTAAAACTCATGACATAAAGATTATATCAAACATCTCTGTGTTTTGGTAAACTTACAGACCATAAAAATCAGTACAAGCTGTGGCTACACAAAGGAAAAGTTTAATGGTGTGATAGAGGACAAGGCAGGAGTCTATGGAGAGAATAACTTTTCATTTAGGGCTTCCAGCAACAGCATGTTCCTGCCTCAGTGGGAAACACCTGGCACCATCTTGACTTCTGCCCCTGAACTCACTCTAGAGCTGAAAGCAAGGTGAAGCAAGCCAATACCTCCTGCCAAAGTCTATCAAAGGCTGGGTATGCTGCCTATGGGTGTGGCAGGGATGGGGACCACTGCCATCTTAGAGATTGCTTAAAGAAGCCCTGACAGAATTGTGGCCAGAGTTGGTTGGGTAATGTGGGGAGAGCCTACAGTAGTGGCAGTTTTCTGGAACACGACAGAGAGTGGTGACAAATCTACAGCTCAGCAGCTCTGGGTTTCTTTCTCTTTTTTTTATTAGAAATTTTCTTTATTTACATGTCATATGATTTCTCCTTTCCCAGGTTCCCCTCCAAAAATAACCCAAAAAGCAACAAGAACACACCCGTTCCCTCCTCACCACCCCACCCTCTCCCACTTACTGGCCCTGGCATTCCCCTACACTGGGGCACAGAACCTTCACAGGGCCAAGGGCCTCTCCTCCCATTGATGATCGACTTTGCAATCCTCTACTATATACATGCTGCCAGAGCAATCAGTCCCACCATGTATATTCCTTAGTTGGTGGTTTAGTCCTTGGGAGCTCTGAAGTTACTAGTTAGTTCATATTGTTGTTCATCCTAAGGGGCTGCAAACCTTTCAGAGAAAGGGCTGAAGCAGCTCTGGGTTTCTAACCTAGAAATAGGATGGCAGAGCAAGAGCAACATTGTACTTTGTCAAGAATTATTATTCACCTTTGTCTAGTCAAGTCTTCCAAACGGAACTAAGCTCCTGCACGACTTGGAAAACGGAGGTTACAAGATTCACAAGGCAGTATACATAAGCCATAACAGCTGTAGAGCAGAGGGTCCTGCCAAGCCCACCATGCTGCCTGTGAGTGGAAGTCTCTTTCCATCTCTGCCTTGCAATGCTAAAGACAAATGAAATGCCAACACCTGCACACTTCCATGTTCATATAGGAAAGGAAATGAGTCTTACCAGACCATCACAGTTGCTAATGGCAACAGAGGTTCCTGGAATGTCCATGATGTCACCAACATAGGCACAGCTAGTTTGCAAAGGCTCTGATCTCCAGCTTCCTTCGGAAGCACTTCCGTGTGGATGGTTGTTTCCGGGGTCAGTGGTATTCCCAGGCCTTGGAACTGTCTCATGCCACTCTACCACAGCCCCAGGAGCTATGAAGTGAGTGTTTGGCTTAAGTCGAAGATGAAAATCTCTTCCAAATGCCGTGACGTTAAAGAACAAATGCTCCGAGTTAGACGACACGTCCCTGGGTGACCTCTTTTTGTGATTTGCAGAAAGAATATGGGAAAGATAGCGTCCTTTTAGATTTGTGCTAATTGGTGTCACCAGCTCATACTCTCTGTATCTCTTTGTTGGTAAATCTGTGGGGGTAAAAAAGAGAATTGTAAGACATCAGACAGTAGGAGAACATAGCATAAAGCCCTACCTCACAAAGCTAAGCCACACTTTGCAATGAAATCTGTCCTTGAACTAGAGCACAGATAATACTTTTTTGACAACTAAAATCATCTCTCAAATGCACTTAGGAAATCTAATTATTATATTTTTAAAATTTATTAAATCATGAACATTTATACCTTGTTGCTATATTTAAGAGCATGAATCTGTCTCTATGAACTATATCTGGTTCATTTAAAATTAGGACATATACCTAAAATAACTCAAGATTCCCATAGAACTTTTAGCAAAGTTGCTATCATATAAAATTTTTTATTTTATTTTATTCCCTGTAGATAGCTAGAGTCTCTGTCACATTCAGTATCTTCCTTTGTTGCTTCTACCACAAACTTAGGATTTACACACTAATTTTAACACTCTAGTTTATGGTTTCTTTTCCAGCCTAACATTCCTGAAAATCATATACCACTGATAGGAAACTGAGATTCAGGAAGGACCTGATTCCAAAGTCAGCAACATTGAAGCTTAGATACAAATCCAAATTACACTCCAAAACCTATATTCTTTTTCTCTCTGTTGTGCTATGATACTATGCCACAATAGTTAGTCCTGATTAAAAAACAAACAAACAAAACAAAAACAAATAAAAAACTGAAAAAAATGACCAAAAAAAAAAAAAAGAAACCACAATCTATAAATTGACACGCAGAGACCATGAGAGTATGGTAGTCTCATTTTATATATATTCTTTCCAAGGAATAGGGTCTATTTGCGTATGTATTTGAAACCCACCTTATAACATAGGTAACCATTTACATACTAAATTATATCTCCTAGTCAAGACTATCTCCCCTAGGCTGTTTGAATCTATGGACTTGGGAGAAATAAAATGACAGTACATACTGCAGAAAGAAACGAGGGTGAAATGAGCATGAAAAGAGCAAGCATGAGAAGGAGAACCTGTGAGCATGAATTTAAAGACTTCCCACTTTAAGAATTCTCACCTAAAACTAGTCCAATAATGTGTTCATGTTGCCTGACAAAACTAACTGAATCACAAATAATGACTGTCTATAGAAATCAAATTTTTGCAATCCATTAAAGTATTTAGAGCCTAAGATCCAAAATGAACCAATAATGTGTTCATGTTAAGTGTCTTTAAAATCACTGTGTCCTCAAGGGGAAGGTCCCAAAGGACGGATTAGGCACGCTCTAACTTGGAAAGGTTTAGTGCACATGCCAATGTTATGCCACCTACATTGACCAATGCATTTAAACAAAATACCAGTCTTGGTTATGCACATGAAACAAGCAATACATCTGCATGTATCATTAGGCAGAGGAACTGTGAAAACTCTGCATAGCAAAGTGAAGGTTGGTTCTGACCTGCAGAGTCTAGCTGCACATCCCTAAAGCAACCAAGTGAGCATAACCCTGGTCTCCCTTACAACCATACCCATAGCAAATGCTTCCATGAAGTCTGGTTGAGAACAGGGCTAGCATTTTAAGATTGAACACAAGAGTTACAGGGGCAGAGTGATGGGGGTTGGGGGTCGGGAGGAATTGTTCACAAGCAGGTCTGAATCAAGCCCATGAATGAGACCTGAGAAGACACACCCCAAGTAAGGTCCATATGAACAATGGACCACCCTTTATTCACTTGACAGTCAATATACAATAACCTAATACAAGGTTTTGTATATATCAGACTCTACAGCCAGATGAATTTCTCCAGTGTGTGTTAGTTTTTGGTAAAACCAGACAACTTTTTCTTTGTGTATGCTGCTAGTCATAGTGACTTCTAGTTCTACTCAGGACCCATAATCATCTCCCCTACAGCAGTAATCTGTTATATCTCTGTCTCCAACCCTCAGTTCTCTGCCCCCAGGGAAGGAGCGAACAATGCTTAAATTTAATGTATGGATTTCCCATCTCCTCTGAATGGAATTCACACAAGGAAGTCTAGACAATATACTGATGCCTGGATTAAGAGACTGGAGAATACGAATGCAAGAAGGCCCCTCCAGACCCAAGAGGATAAGAGGAACAACGCAGACAGTGAGCCATACATCCTAGACCTCTGAGACAGTTCCAGTTCAGACAGTATGCTCTGAATTTTTATTTAAAAGAAGGATGCTACAGAAAACCTCTTTCCTGATGCTAAACAATAAATCATTTTTAAATGTACACATAAGAATCATTTCTGAAGTGAAACCCTGAATCAGTCATTTTCCCCTCGGGAATGAAGGTTAGTAGAGAAAAGATGAACTCAGCAAGCCCTAACACCCTGGAGCTTACGAAGGAACTCTCCAACTGTCTGCTATTTATTGGCAAACTACTTTGCTCTGTAAATTGTGCATGGGAATGCATGGTCCCTAACAGAGCAACCACAATATGTCAGTATTATTAGCCTTATTCTATAAATGAGGAAGCAGAACTAAGCCTGCTCTGAAGTGAGATGCCTGAGGAAAATCTCGGCTCTGACCACTTGGCTCTGAAAGCAAACTCCACATTCTCATCCACTTGGGTGCAGATGGAGTGTCTTGCTATCAATTTCTAACTTAAGATCTGAACTATGAAGGAAAGTTAGCACATAACACAGCTTCAGTAACTTCTGTAAAAGACTATAAATTCTATTTTGGGAAGGAGAGATGAGGAAAGTGGGTAGCAACTCGAAACTACCGAAAGCATTTCACTCAGATTATAATTACATAAAAACCAAATTATGTCCAATATTCATGTATTGGATTAAAAAAGCATATGCTTGACAGACTCAGATTCTACAGAGCAGTTCTGTGTATGGTTAGAAATGAATAACAATATGTATGACACCAACAAGCTAAATCAACTATTGCCTTGATCAATGTCGTCATTATCCAGGCATTGTTTCCTTGGTTATCAACTAGACATTAGTCATAGTTCAACATCTTGTATTTGTCAAGAAGTACACAGGATGTCAACCAGAGACTCCATGAATACTAGCCACTAAAAACATAAATATAATTACTTACTAATTAAGAAAATGGCATGTTCAGTTTTAAAAGATAGAAATGTGTGACTCCATAACTAATGGAATATACTGGGCGGTGGGTGGCGCACGCCTTTAATCCCAGCACTTGGGAGGCAAAGGCAGGCAGATTTCTGAGTTCAAGGCCAGCCTGGTCTACAGAGTGAGTTCCAGGACAGCCGAGGCTACACAGAGAAACCCTGTCTCGAAAAAATAAATAAATAAATAAATAAATAAACAAACAAATAAATAAAACATAACCAATGGAATAGAAGATTCAGAAATTAATGCACAGACATATGAAGACCTGATTTTTCTTTTATAAAGAAGCCAGAAATGCACAATGGAAGGCAGATAGCATCTTCAATAAATGGTGCTGGTTAAACTGGATTGTTTCATGAAAAAGAATGCAAATACAACCATACTTATCACTCTACACAAAAATCAACTCCAAGGGAATCAAAGACCTCACCATAAGGCTTGATACGCTATGTATGACACAATAAAAAGCGGGGGGGTGGGGGGACTAGCTTTGAACTCATTGCACAGGGAAACACTTTCTGACCAGAATATCAATAACAGGGGCACTAAAAACAATTCATAAATAAGAACTTACAAAACTGAAAAGCTTCTCTATAGCAAAGTACAGCATCATTGAGATAAAGTGGCATACTACAGAATGGGAAAAGTTGTTTTTTTTTTTTTTTTTACCAACTACACATCTAGAAGATGACTAATATCCACAATATTTTTTTTAAAAAATAATTGAACATCAAGAAAATAAATAACACAATTAAAATATGAGGGTACAGACCTAAACAGAATTCACAAAAGATGAAACTTAATGGCTAAGAAACACTTAAAGAAAGGTTTAACATCCTTAGTCATCAGAGAAATGCAAATCAATGCTACTTTGAGATTTCATCTTACACCAATCAGAATGGCCAAGATCAATAAAACACATGACAGCTCATGCTGGAGAATATGGGGGAAAGAGAAACACTCATCTATTTCTGGTGGGAGTGCAAACTTGTATAGCCATTATGGAAATCAGTGTGGTAGTTTCTCAGGAGGCTACAGCTAGATCTACCTCAAGATCCAGCGATACCACTCTTGAGAATATACCCAAAGGACATCTCATCCTTTTACAAAGACACTTGCTCAACCATGTTCAATGCTTCTCTATTCATAATAGCCAGAAACTGGAAACAATCTTGATGTCTGTCAGTGGATGAATGGATAAAAGTGTACATTTATGGGCTATAGAGATGACTCAGTGGTTAAGAGCACTGACTGCTCTTCCAGAGGTCCTGAGTTCAGTTCCCAGCAACCACATGGTGGTTCACAATCATCTGTAATAAGATCTGATGCCCTCTTCTGGTGTGTCTGAAGACAGGTACAGTGTACTCATATAAATGAAATAAATATATCTTTTTTAAAAATGTACATTTACACAGTGGAATAATACTCATCCATTAAAAAAAATAAAGCATGAAATTCATAGGTAAGTGAATAGAACTAGAAAAAATCACTCTGAATGACATAACCCAGACCCAGTAAGACAAATATGGTATGTATTTGTCTATATCATATTAGCTGTTAAGTCATTGACAAGCAAGCTATAATCCATATAACCACACAGGCTAGGTAGAGAATAAAGGACTAAGGGCACAAGATGGATCTCCACAGCAGGGGGAAAAAGCATAGATAGTTATAGATGGATGACAGAGTAGACTGGAATAGAAGGATCAAACAAGGAGGGAGAGGGAAGACGAGGCAAGGGAAGGAATGCCAGTAGGGACACTAAAAGTAAGGGCAGTTTGAGGAGTCATATGGAAGCCTAATTTAGTAAAAAAAAGTTTCCTGTAATATGTGTATATATGAAGGTGATCCAAATGAAATGGCCAAATAACTGGGAAAATGAGATTGAGCCCCAGCTGGGTATCTCTTCATCAAATGAAGCTTCCAATGCAGAGAATGAATTACAACTAGTTGCATTTCTGGCCAAAGGGACCACCACGGTATTACCCAAACAACCAAGGCCATTAGTGGCTCTTCATAAACTGATGGCAAGGCCCTATTGCTGAAGACAACACCCACACAACTCATTGAGCATGGAGTCGAACAGCTGGTGCCTACACAGAGCCTTCATCCTTACATGGTACTAGAAAGTACTCTCTGTGCTACCAAGGGAGAAATGTAAAAAACCCACGCAATTCTGTTAGCCTTTGAACACTTGGAAATCTCACTATAAATGTTTATTTATGGATTTTCCTCTCTACTTGCACGAAAGCTTCATGGGAGCAAGAAGTATATCTGTTCTCTTCACTACAGAACCCAAAGCGGGCCAATAGGTTTGTTTGTTTGTTTGTTTGTTTGTGTGAATAAATAAATGAATGAGAGCAATTTGAACCTATGGAATATCTAAAAGTAGCATACATTTGTCTCCTAAACCGTAATGTTAGCACAAAGCCACCAAGGAGGACAAACTATAAAGGCTGACCCGGATGTAGAGTCAAAGTTCTGTCTGCAAAACATGTATATGTTTCTCCCAGATCTTACTGACTTATAAATCAATTATCTCACTGTATTCACGCCTTACAGTTTAAGCCACCAAGAATAATTAATGGACACAGCTATTAAAACAGGAAGGAAGACATGGAACCTCTCATTCTCAGCAGTAGGAAATTAGTTCCCACACTAGTCCAGTCCAAAAAAATTCTTTTTTAATTAAAAACTCATTAGGTCCTTGTCTGTCTCTTTCTACACACTAAGCATCTTGGGTAGATTTAGTTATTCTTTCTGTAAGTTGCAAGTAGAGAGCTATTAGCTTGAGCCTACTTCCCTCAAGAGTGTGTGGCCTCAGAGGGCCCTAGGCATCTCTCTACCTCTAACCTTACCCTTCATTGGTGAAGGAGAATGATGTGTGCAGCTATGAAGCTGGGATGTGGAAGAGGTTTGCAAAGGGCAGCATCTCTCTCATCATCCTTTCTGAGGAGAAGTCTTAGGAAGATAACACACCCATTTCTGCTTTACAAGGGCAGTCCAGGCTCAACCTTACACGGCAGGATGGGACTCGATACAACTTGTCTGTCACTGTGAGACTGGACTTCCACACAGCCTTTTTTAAACAGAACATCTTTGCTGTTTCTATTTCTCAGGATGCTCGGAGATGAGGCAATCAAGAGGGAGACAGTCCGCTTTAGCACTGTCTCAGAACTCAAACTGTCCCTAACAACATCCGTCCACACCTTTGCTGGCAGCCTAATTATAATGCAAGCTTTTAGGAGGAGGGAAAGTTCTCTCATATCTAAATTCTTCTTTTTTATAAAGTTCCTTCTTATTAGAATATGCTAATTATACAGAGAAGTGAGTTTATATAACTTTTTTACATGTTCTCTGGTCATACTCTCTCCCTCCTTCCTCCCTTTGTCTCCATTTCTCTTTCTTCTTACTTGTCTTTCCATTTGTACTGTATTAAATAACTCCTTTTGCAGGTACATGTTTGATAGAGATATGTAAATCTGTAGTCAGATTTGATCATTGCACACCAACTACGTTAAAAGCAACATTCTGTCTCCACATAAAGGCTGCATATTCCAATGCCAAAACCCATGGAAAAATGGACCCAAATGCTCTAAAAAATCTGAAACTTAAGGTTCCATAAGATGTTATCCTCATGTGACAAGCCACAGTCAGAATGCTGGCACAGGGAAATGTACAGGATTGTCCTAAGCTATGGGATATATGAGGTATATATGAAGCATAAGAGAATTTCACGTTTTGTGTTGGGTCTCATCCCTAAGACATCTCATTATGCAAATGTAAATCTTCCAAATTCTGAAACACAAACATTTACAGTCCTGGACATTTCAAGTAGGAGCCCTCGGCCTTTATTTAGAATTATTTGACTTTCTGTTTGAATGTCAAAAATAGTAGATTTTCTTAATACTTTCAAAACTTAAAACACTTCTGAGGTTTTAGACCCTTTTACACTCATCTGTGATTTAGTGTGACACTGTACACACAATAAGCCATCAAGGTAAAATATTTTCAAAGAAAACAGCCAGTCATCCACATTATAACTGAAATGGGTAAGCATCCTGCTGAAAATCTTTTAACTTAGCTAAATAAAACTGAACCTTCAGTTTGCCTGTTTGACGTCACCATGTCTGCTTGCAGTGTGCTGATGGTCATAAATCAGTGTCGGGAAGTTGTATCATATCAGACTTCCCCCATTATGGTCATGGTCAAACCCTACTGAGTTTCCCCCCAAAACTGCCCCTTCTTTTCCTCTAGCCATGTCTAATTTCTTATTACCTAGCAACACAATACTGCAAGTGCCAAGCCCAAATTCCTCACATACATTTTTTTTTGCTAAATATTATGTAAGTCATATATAAACACTGCCTAAGTCAGTGTCCAGAGAACAATTGTAAAGCCCCAGGTCTGTATCACTCCTTTGGTGACCTAAGACTTTCTATGTCCACTCATCCATAAAAATGAGAGTAACAACAAAAATGAAATGGCCCAATCAAAAGAATAGTATCTACTCCTGAGTAATCCATATATACATATCTTAGCAGAGGGACCTAACCTGAGTTCAACCCTCCAGGACCAGACTAACTACACTGACAAAGTAATGACCAATTTTATCATGCTGTTAGCTCTGAATAGTTTGCCATTATTTCCTGATAAAATTTACAATATTGATATCTTTATTCATGTTAGACCCCCCAAACTGGTAACCAAATACTCTCATAAACAAAACAGAAATCTGGAGGTAAAGCAACTTAATCTAAATCAAAGCTTAAGTTGAGCACTTATGGCCCTCTGTAGTGTGTTCTCAGTATCACACCTACTGGCCTCTGGTAGCTTACTCGCCCTGCCTTCATAGCCCACACTGAAGGGAAAAGTTCGACTAGGTGAATCCAGCTGGGCCCCCAAGACTGCTCTTGAGCCCCATTCTTTCCAGGAAACAAGTGCATAAGGGACAAACTTCCTTGTATTAGCTTCTCACTATTAAATCATGTGACACGAATCAAAGCCACCAGTTTCAGAGGTTTCCAGTTACATGTTTGTGTCATTCGATTTCCAAAATGTTAAGGACTCTGGGGCAGCGGTGAAGTACATTAACTGGGTTTAATGTCCCCTCTCAGAGAGTGGGAAAGAGGAGAAAGATGGCTCTGAAGAGATCAGTGGTTCCTTGGGAGTGAACATTTCATGTGGGGCTGGTCAAGATGCTCAGTATGACACAGTGACTAGACTCTAGGTTCATCTTATTTCCCTTATACATTTAGCCTCAGGTGCTACAACAGGAAAAATGTGACAGGTGCCCTTCTAAGTATGTTATAGAGTGATACACAAATGTCTCATAAAGGATACCAAATGTCCCTAGTACACGATAAAGCTCAAATCTCAAAGGCACAGTGTAAATTCCCAATATCCCAAACATGTTTAAGTGATCTATCACTAATCAAGGTTTCCCCAGGCATGGAGAGTATAAAGACAATTGAGACCAATACTCATGTCCTTCCTTCCCCAAGCAAGGCTCTTCCTTGATACTTTCTTTACAGCAATGAAATTTTCAAAATCTGTCATTGTTTGGCTTACAGGTAGCAAAAGGCTATGAGATTCCTATTTCTGATGTGACAGATTGCTGTAAGTTTAGTGATAGCCAGCCAGAGTTATCAGAGGACTAAGCTGTGCCATGATAGGCTAAGGCGCAGTACATTGCTTCTGGAAGGTCCAGGAGGGACCCTGGCCCTGGCCTTCCTCAGCTTCAAGGACACCTGGCTTATGACATCATCTCCACCTGCAAATCCACCTGGTTTTTGACCCTGTCTCCATCTGCAAAGCCACATCAGACAGGGCCCTTCAAAGTTTCCCCAGGCACAGGGTGCATAGAAACAATTGAGACTAGTGCTTGTGTCCTTCCTTCCCCAAGCAAGGAAGAGACCTGGGTGTGGTGCCTGAGCATTAAGGGTCTGGAGTCAGACAAGCCTGCATTTAGGCTGGGGCTCTAGCCTGATGAATGCTTTGGCACTTTGAAAGCAAACTGTGAAAATGAAGGCTCACTAAGGGAAATGTGTACAATAGAAACCGCAATGCTAAAGGAAGAAACTGCTCCACTTAGCGTAATGCAAGCACATGAAAAGGGACTTATCCTCAGGAGGAGGAAGTTCCCTCTATCCCCCAGCACCTCTCCCCTCCACTCCTACTGCAGTCTGGAATGCCTGGTGTGGCTAGAGGACCATAAACCTAGGATGACAGAGGACCTAAAATCCAGACAAGCTGAAGCAATCCTTACCCCATGACTCCACCTAGGGACCAGGGGATTCTTTCCCAAGAACTGCTGATCACTGCACTACAGAGAGGTAGCACACACAGGCAATTTCCTTTATTGGGTACGAATTCTCAGAAACACGGTAAGCTGGCCTCAAGAGGGATATCAATCCAGCATTTCTGAGACCAGCTGAAGAAGCATCTCAAGCTACAACACCCCCCAAATCCTGAGCCCCGGGTAAGGGAATAAATTTCAGCACCGCAGGAGACAGCGGCCAACTGCTCGCACAAAGAGGCAAGCAGTGTGAAGAGTGGACATTAAAGAGGACACCAAATGCCGAAGGGCTTAGCAAGGCTGTAAACACTTACATGGACAGGAACACATCTCCTCTCCAGAGCAATTATGAGCACACTGAATACAGCCAAAACCCCACCCCTTCTTAGCTTTCCATTCATCACCGTGCGTTCTCATCATCATTAGACGATTATTCTCAGAGGGTCTTTTCTTTTAGCTACACATCTATTTTCATAGCTCAAGATTTTTCATAAAGCTACTGGAAACAATGAAAAGGTAGTGGGTAGGGGACTCATTAAAAAGGAATAAAGAACTGTAAGCATAGAGATCCTCCTCATTCTTTTTTTTTTCCTTAAATCTGACTTTTAATAAATATTTGTTGCAACTGCACAATGTTTATGTTCTATAAAGTCACTCAGGAGAGAATGGTACATTCTTCGGTATTCAGGAATGCTAAATCAGGTAGGAAAAGGAAATACATGCTTTGAGGAGAAGTAGCCAAGTATTTTTCTGGGATACATCTTCAAATAGCCAAATAGCAGGCTAACAAGTTGAGGAGTTTTGTTTTGTTTTGTTTTGTTTTGTTTTTTAAGTGAGGAACAAATGCCAAAATGTTAACCTTCCTAGCTCAGATTCTGAAGAAACACTCAACTGACTGGCTGTCACTATTAGAAACAGCCTGAAAGTTATATCAGACAAATACAATATTCCTCACAATTCTTGCTAATGGGGGAGCAGTTGTTCTTTTAATGATTAATACTGGGTCTAGAATTTAAATCCATAAACATTAAAATCTGTTTGCAAGGGTTAAAGTACAGAGAAAATTCTGAAGGCTCTTCCTTGATACTTTCTTTACAGCAATGAAATTTTCAAAATCTGTCATTGTTTGGCTTACAGGTAGCTAAAGGCTATGAGATTCCTATTTCTGATATGACAGATTGCTGTAAGTTTAGTGATAGCCAGCCAGAGTTATCAGAGGACTGAGCTGTGCCATGATAGGCTAAGGCGCAGTACAGCCACACTGCTTCTGGAAGGTCCAGGAGGGTCCCTGGCCCTGGCCTTCCTCAGCTTCAAGGGCACCTGGTTTATGGCATCATCTCCATCTGCAAATCCACCTGGTTTCTGACCCTGTCTCCATCTGCAAAGCCACATCAGACAGGGCCCTTCTCATGCAGTCATTTCTCTAGCACTCTGTTGCCTTCCTTACTTACAAAGCCTGCCACCCAGATAATCCTGGATAATCTATTTTAAGGTCACTTGATTAGCAACCTACTTTTACCTCCCAACTTTTATCCTCCTCCATTACTAGAGGCACAGGCTCCAGGGGTTCAGATGCAGGTACTTGGGGGAGGGGGCACTCCCTCCCCCAAGTCCACCATTTCAGCAATAAGCTTATGTATGACTCAGTTAAATGACTATCAGCAAACATACTCACACTGTCCAGACAGAGATAACTTCTTAGTGAAATAAAATGTGGGCTGGTTACCTAGAGGTGGCGATGACAAATTTTACCATGACTTGGGGACATCAAGGTAATCCTGATAGAAAAGAAAAGACAACACAGTGGGGAAAAGGAAAAAGAGACAGGAGGGGGAAGGAAGAGAGGGCCAGGGTTGGGGAGGAAGCTGCAGGAAGTAGGGGTAGAGGAAAGAGAGGTTGCAGGCAGAATTCAAACTCTAGCTTCAGCTATGCCTGAATTTAATAATCATGTCGATCTGGCTTTATTTATATTTTTTTTAAGCTATGAAAATTGGTTTCATATCACTTTATCTAAAATGACTGGGTCTGCTATATGAATTTCCAATGAAATGAAGAAAAAGGAACTCCGATAAGTAGGGGCGGGGGGCTAAAGAACTGAACCAGGTAAGGTCTAGCCTCCTAGTGAAATATTCCAAATCTGATATGTTCACAACCCATAAGTTCACTGAGAACTAACAAACATGACACTCAAAAGTTTCACAATCTTTCAGCCTTTCAGATTTGAGGTGTTCTGGTTAGGGGTAGTCAGCAAGGTAAGTCTATAGCACCTCAAAACTCAAATCTGAACATGGCTGAAATTCATAAGAATTTCAGGTAAGAAAGATTCCTCTCATACCATAAATATGGCTAGTGAGAAGTCCAGATCCAAGAACTTTTTAGCATATTCCTTACTCAAATCCCTTTGCTGCTGTATATGAGTGGCTTTAGCAACCCTGCACTGAGATAGCAGCATGAAGATAGCTTGGGACATTACCTCTCAAAGAGTCATCACATGGTATGCTAAGTAGCGAGATGGTTTACATGACACAGCAAGTGGATGTTCCTGAAAATGCATGGTGAGCAGCAGACTTAAATGTAGGAAATAGAATGAAACACTCCTTTAAGTAAATGTGTGGATTTTTGTTAGGATATTAGAATGTCATATTTTTGCATATTACACTTTTTTTAAAAAAAATGGTTTTCTAAGTACAAATCTAAGACATTCTGATACTAACTAACGGCCACTGGTTTGGCTTGCTTACCATAGGGCAGCATTTTAAGAATCTTCATAAAAGTATCACACTTTTACGAAGTAAGAGAAGTGGCAAGGAATGGCTGTAGGGCATTGTTGAACATAGGCCAGTGAGCCTTGGGAAGGTGTGATACTGTCAGGGTTTAAACCACAGTCTGCATGCCCTACTCCATGACCACTTGACAGTGTGAAGATGCAGGATATCAGTGAGCCTTCACAATAGACTTTGTAAGAAAAAAAGAAGTTTTTACATGTAAAAGAAAGAATGCCAGGTTGCACCATTAAATAATTTGAATTGATGCTTTTATGTATATTCATGTATCCAGTCAACAAAGTTGAGGAACATTTTTTTTTAAGTTCTATTTGCTCTTCTACAGGTTTCTCAAAAACCATTTTTGTTTTATAGTCAATGCAAGAGCAGGTTATAATGTTTCAAGCTGCTTGCAATCTGTCTAAAGTCCACACAGATTTATCATGCTGAATTTGTGGCAATCAATTTTATAAACAAGAGGATGACATTTTACCACAAAATCTGTCTTAGGGATTACAGTTAGTCAGCAAGCTCAGGCACAGTTACTTGGAAAATTAAGATGGATCAATTTCATGTGGGATGGGAGGAGGTCCCTCATGCTAGGGAACTCCCCATGCTTTACTGTCTGTTTTAAGGATGTAAGTCTTGAATTTTATTTTAGCTCTTCTCTCCAACTAGTGTATAGAGCTCCCCAAAGTGGCAATAAAATGCCAAAAACATGCTTACAGAATCGTTCATGTTTAGTGGGTGCTTGCAACAACAAAAATGGCAAACACCTTGCTTCTTTCAGAGACCCTTAAATATTTTAGATGTATTCTAATAACTAAGCAAAGCCAGAGTTAACTATTAAGTAAATTTTCTAAAAAGCCAATTTACTCCTAAACTGTAAGAGGTTCATACTTTTTTCTTTTTCAAAAGCCATTTGTCAAAATTGTTGAAGTGTGTCTGCTTAGTAACTAACCTCTAGGGCTTTATTTTTAAGCAGTTATTTTACATGCAGGTGGTGACCTATATATAACACCATGTGGCAACATTCATTACTATAGGAAGGCAGACACCCTAAGAAAAGGGATTATCAAGTTGTGGACAATTACAAAGGAATTCAGTGACTTTTGCAAGAAGTCTGTAATGTTACGGAAAACAAAAACAAGTATACTAAACCAGTTTTTCTTCATACAAACACCTATTTATCACACCAGTTATTCCAACTAGATTGCATACCAACTAGACTTTGCGTGTACCAACTTATACTTTGGATAAGGTTAACCATTCCTTATCCAAAATGCTTAGAACTGTAATGTTTATGCTTTCAGATTTAGGAATTGAATCAAAAAGACTGCAATTAAAAAAAAACTGCATAAAAAATTGCTGAGCTGTCAGTTGCTGAAGCTCTGGGTGATTATTAGAGTTCCAGAGTCCATAGAAACCATAAAGATAACTATGGCGCACACATTGAACATATCTGTAATCAGAATAAAAGAATGACAGCTTGCAAGGAGAGGCAGCAGTGTCGTTTAGGAATAACTTGAATAAGTTGAGGAATCAAAGTTGATCTCTATTCCATTACAGGATCCCTCAGAAGCTCCATCACTAACAGCAATCCTCTCTCCAAGAGAATGAGTTCCGTGGAAGTTATCCCTGTAGACAGTCCAAGTGATAGAACCAAATTCTTCATCTCTGAACCACTCAGAATTTTACCAGGCCGTTTGGAATCGACCCTAATGGATTTCCAAGGCAGAGTGAGTTGGCCTCTCACAAGCAAAGAATGTTTAAAGCCCAGCACCCTGAGGCAGAGGTGACCTTGAGGGTTTTCTTAACATTTCTGAGCACTAAAGGAAGATTTGAGACAGTAACAAGAGAACAGCAGAAGCAAAGGCAAGACAAATTTCAGCTCAACAGCCGCAGCAAAGGGGGATAGGCAAATCGGGCAATGATCCCAAGCCGACTGAAGGAAAACCTAAACAGACGTTCTGAAGCTGCACATAGAATTCAACTGGCCATATACTTCTTAAGCACGGGCAGAAAAGCAAGCAAAATGAACAGGCCAATGTCCCTGTGCTCTGTGGTATGAAAGTAGTCACAAGAGGCCTCAATAGCCATTGTCATATTGTCATATTCACCATTTTCTTGGGGACTCACTAAACCTGCAGAAAGGCACCGAATGAAAGAATTTATTTAAGGAAATCCAGAACATAGATCCCAATGTAATAATGCCCTGCCTGAGACATCTAGTCATTGAGTAACACATCTTTGAGGTACCAAGCATGGCTTTATGTACCAAGCATGGCCATCTTAAAGCCAGAGTCTCTGCTTTCATGAGATATCAGTGACAGGGCCTCTATGTTCCATGTCAACCATTAGCTAAGTGACTCCCACTAAACTCTGAAAACGATGCATAAAGATAGATATAGATGCATCCCAGTGATGACAAATAATTTCTTATTTAAACTAGGTGTCTGAGTGGACAGAGATAAGCCAATTTCTAAAGGATGAAATGCAACGGATTTTGCAACTGAAGACTAGAAATAGAGCAGAGAAAAAAATAAACACGGCCTAGTTCCAACCAGGGTTGCTGAGGGAAACCATCTTAATCCAATACCACGATCCTCAAGCGACACACTCAGAGAATCGCAAAGGGATGGTTTCAAAACAAAGAGACTGGGGATTCTTTTTTCAGATTTTCCAATTTCCACAGAACTATAATTGTTTCCTAACCCTCGTGTGTCACGGAGCAAGCCTCCTAACCCAATTAAGCCCGCCAGCCAGATGCCCACAATTACCCCCTCGAATCCCGCTAAGACCATGTGCTGAGTCAGATGAGAAAGAGCTCCACAACAGACGGCAGAAACATGCCGATGAGCTCATGAATCACACACGACCAGAACTCCACAAATACACTTCACCATGCACAGGTTGGGTAGAGGGGTAGGTAGTTTCTCTCTTTAACAAAGAGGTCCCAAAAGAGATCAGAGTTCAAAATCTATTTCCCCATTTTCTCTAGAATGAGTCAAACCTCCCCTCATACCAAGAATGTATTTTCCCCACTGTCTAAGATAGAAGCCTTATCAACTGTGAGACACTACACAGATGAGAAACCTAATGTATTTTAAACTGCCATTGCTTCTACTAGAAACTGCCTTCTCTCTACCTAAATAGAATCCTTCTCCTACTCTAGTAGGCTAAGATGTGTCATATAGATTTTTTTTTTAAATTGACATCCTGGGCCATATACTACAGTATCATATGGTGTGAGTTCATTTATAAAAAAGAAGAAATGCCAGGCAATATTAATCTAACCCTGTTATAAAATCAGGGGTGTGGTTACATATAGTGAGGAATTAGAATCAGGAAGGTGACAGGAGAGAGACCACAGGGGTGTTGCCAACATTCTGCTTATTGATCCATGTGCGTTAGTATACACCATAGGAGAAGCATCAAGCTGTAGAGTGAATACACGCTATCCTGCAAGCATATGAAACTTTAATTCCTTTCAAATTTAGCCTCTCCACAGTTTGTGGTTTATTGCTAAGTTATGTTTATCTCTTCCTGAAACATACTCAGAAGCCATTCAGAGCTATGGAATTTCTCTAGCCAATTTGTAATGCAACAGATATAAATAATAAATACATAAATAAGTTTTACAGACTTGACTAGTCTTTCCTAATGTGTCATCAAACAGCACCTCCAGGCTGTGGCATACAACCTCCTTTCAAGTGAATGGCTACTGAAAGAAATAGGTATATGCATACAAGCAGATTTTCCCAAATCTGTAGGTCCCTTTTGAAATGGAGACAGCAAAGAATTCATTACTATGGATAAGGGTTTCTGAAATATAGCATTTTTAACACTCCGCAGAGCCAGATCATTGACTGTAAATGATGGCTATACTTTCTTAGCACAAGACTCGGTGGTTAAAATCTTTTATGTTGTTGTTGCTGCTGCTGTTTCTTTCATTAAACTAGAGTATGGTAAATAAAATGACAGTAACAAAGAGAACCTGCACAGAACAGGAACAGGGAGACAAATACTATAAATCTCCAGAAAGACAGCCTTGAGCAGTCAAGAGCACCCATGCCAGGCTGCTGACTCATCTCCTCTGTGCCAAAGCTTAAGCACACCTGCACTAGTTTCTTTCCTGCAGAAAGAAGTACTCAAGTAATTGATGGATACCAACCAAAGGTCTTGACCGAAGTTAATCCTGGGCCTCTTTACATGAGAGCATCCTGATTCTCTCTGATGAACCTCATCAGGGCAACACATTTTATTGTGTGACTCAAATATGTTGGAAGAATGGGTCATCTTAAAACATCTTTTTCATTGCATACTGAAATGGAGTGTCTGGTGAAATAAGTAATTAAAACTAAGACTGCTCTTTTTCCTCTTTGCTTGGGGATTTTCTTTTTTAAATTCTTTAAAAAGACAGACAGATGGCTGAGTGCAGTCAATCACCACAAAACTAATGTCTCCTCTTAGGCAGTTCGCAGTGCATTCTCAACCACCGTTCTCCCTTCTGTTCTGCTCTTGCCACTTAAACTCCAAACATAGGGAGGAGCCTCCACAACACTAATGCCCTGAATAAGGAGGTGTTCACACACACAGGCTGCATGTATAAATGGTTCATAGCTCCACAGTGTTACAAAAGTGAAATGGACTCAAGAGGCAATACACAGTTTTGAATTTTGATCCTTCTCAGAATAGCACCAAGTGAATGGACCCTCTTACACATTGTGCAGCAGTATCCAGATGCCGCAGCTACGGACAACATTACCAATCAACAGCCATGACAAGCAGCTGCACCTCTAATCAGGCTATTACATCCCCAAAGCTGGGTGTATTAAATGCATTTTTGACTCAGAATATTTCCAATTCATTATGTACCTATGAAACATAATCTCACCCTAAGTCAAAGGGCATTTGTACACAGCTCTGGACCTGGATATTGGTTTCGCCCGTTAGTTAGCAGGTGTGGACCTCACTGTGCACTGCAGCAGCAGTTGTAGCTGTAACGAAGTCTCTCAAGCTTCATGTTCTTCATCTCTGTGGCAGACACACCTACCCCATCCTGAGACTGTGAGAATCAGATGATACAATGCACATCGAGCAATTAACACTACAGTTAGCATTTAGTAAGTGGTCAGTAACTTGGAACCAAGTTTGCAGTAGTAGAGACCATTTTTCTCTTTTAAAAAATGGACTTTACAGCCTAGTGTGGTAGCATGTACCTATAATCCCAGCATTTGGATAAGAAGTTTGAGGGCACCCTTGACCACTTGCTGAGTTCCAAGACAGCCTGAACTACTTCATACTACCATTTCAAAAATGCAAAATTCATAGTAAGGAATCCAAAACTAAGATTATCTTTTAAAGTAATTTAAATAAAATGTGTTATTATAGAAGATGTGGTGGTTTGAATGGGAATGCTCCCTCCAATAGGCTCATCTACTTGAATACCCTCTGTTCCTAGTAGGTGGAACTATTTGGGAAGGATTAGAAGATGGGCTTTTTGGAAGGAGGGGTGTCACCAGAGTAGGCTTTGTTTCAAAAGACTCATGCCATTCCAAGTTAGTTTGTCTCTTCCTTGTGGCTGTGTCTCGGCATGTGAGCTCTCAGCTATTGCTCCAGCATCCTGTCTGCCTGCCTGCCTGCCTGCCACCATGTTCTGACCTTGATGATACCGGACTCTAACCCTCTGACACTATAAGATCCAAATAAAACTCTTCTATAAGTTGCCTTGATCATGGTGTCTCTTCACAGTAATTGAGAAGTATCTAAAATAGTGGTTAAGAGGATGGTGTGCTCTTTCAGGGTACCCAAGTTTCAGGGTACCACAGTACCCAGTGAATGAATATAGTGGCTCACAACCTTCTATAACTCCAGTTCCAGGGGATATGAAGCCCTCTTCTGGCCTCCTTGGGCACTGCACACACATAAACAGACACACAGGGAGGCAGAACACCCCATAGACATAAAATGACATTTAATATGTGTATTATAAGAATGCTGATTATACCCTGGCTTTCCAATATGAGCATTCATAACAAACACAATATATTAGGAAAAACTTCAAGGAACGATTTCCATCTTTGAAGTGACCTATTACAAGTCATGTACTCTGAACTTCACTTTCCTTACCCATAAAATGGGAGTAATTAATAGCCCCCCCCACAGCACCAGGTACAAAAGCCCTCAATAGTATCTTACATATTCAAAGATAATTATTTTCAAGCACATAGAATAAAAGTCACCCAAGAGCATAGACAAAGCAAACTTAAGGAAAAAACAAACGAACAATGAAACAAATGTGAATTTTCTCTTCACTCTTTTTCCTTCTTCCTAGCATCCTGACAACTGTCTTCAGTTAAGACTAAATTTGTTTCTCCTTATGTTACACAAGTTGAGGGTGTAACTTTACACATCTCTGATGGTCCAGGTCCACTATAACTCTCCCAGAGCATAGCAGCAGCTTGCACCAAATCAGTAATAAATTAATTCTCTAGAAGTGGAAGGTTATTGACATCACTGTAATTTAGCCAGAGGAACATACCACCCACCCACGCAAAGCATAAGAGTAGAAGCGATTCCAGACTATCCATTATTTTAACCACTAATTAGAAAACTTTCAGGAACAATTCTTTTGCTTGGCTTTACTTCGTTCTCAGCTCACAGCTAGGATAAGAGTGACATTTGAGAAGAAGGCTTACCTATTTGCACCATTTCTTCAGTACCAGCCTGGAAAGGGGGGTGGCGGGAGAGAGAAAAAGAAACGGTTACTGGGTTTCATCTTATCACGCTGCGCGGTTATTTCTACCATCAGTGCTTTGGGGGAACTGGCTAATGAAGAGAGCCAGAGACTGGAATTGCTGTCTGAAGGCCGACCTGTAGTTCCTAGAAGGCCCTTGTGACAGGAACATGAGCCAATTCTAGGACTATATGAGAAAGGGTCTTGTTGGCCAGCTTTAATTTTGGTATCTGTGAAGAGAGTAAAATTGTGACCCTCAATGGCCTCTTTGGAAAACTCATACTAAGTCACACGAATCAGGAAGGGGGGAAAAGTCAACATTTCACCAGGTGAGAAGCGGCCTGAATCCTAAGAATCAACTAGAGGAATGGCCCAGTCTTAAAGCCCCGTGGTCAGACCAAGCAAACCAGAGAGGCTACAAAAAAACTCACAGAAAAACCATGCACTGAGAGCCCACTGCTCCAGTGTGGATGTGATTTACTACAAAAGGCTCCCCAGCCTGAGCCTCCTTCTAGGGCTCTTCTGAGCACATCAGCTTCACCTTGAGTCTCCACAGGGTGGGGGCAGGGCCAAAAGGCACCAGAGCTGCACTCAATTTAGCTTTAAAAAGAGGAGGAGTTCTGCAGAGGGGGAGGGGAAGAGGCGGCAGACTCCTCCAGCTCTGGCTGCCCGCGGAAAAGGCGAGGGCAGGAAACGTCCCAGGCCCTCCCCAACTGTCAAACTGCAGCCCAGCCCCGGTGCTCCCAGGACACGTGTCTGCTGAGTAACTCCGGGTCCTGCCTGGGGACTTCTTGAAACCTCTTATCCCTGGTTGCCTGCAGGAGCAGGGAGTCAGGAGGACCGAGAGCCTGTGGGCTCCGGGATCCGCAACCCGAACTTCGCCAGAGCGCCTGATGGCCCCGCGAGACTGAGATCTGGCTGCAGTCTTACACCTGGACCGCTCCTGGTCGCCGCGGGCTAGGGAATCCCCAAGCGTGACGAGCCCAGGATCCTAGGGGATGGCTGTCCAACCTCCCGTGCAGTGAGCGCCCCAGGCCCCAGCCCCGCGCAGCGCCCAGCCCTCCACGCGCCTCGGAACGCAGAAGATGCCCCAGAAGGGTGGCAGGAGGGGAGGAAGGGAGAGTAAAAGGGACGGAGGGAAGGAACTCTGTCGGGAAAAGGTTGGGTTTGAGTTTATTATTATTATTTTCCACTTACTTGTCCATCAGCTGATGTCCCAACCTCTACCAGAGAGGCTGCTATCAACCAAAGTGACAGGAACACCATCACGAGTCGAGTGCACTTCGCAACTACTGGGCAAAGCAGCTACCCCAGCGCAAAGCACCCCAAAATAAGTTTCCTTTTAAAAAGCGCAAAGAAAATGGAAGAAGGGGTGGGGGGGGGCGTGCAGAGCTTTAAAAAAAAAAAAAAATTATCTTGGGCTTTTGCTCAATGAAAAGACAACGTGAGCTGTGCGCCTGGCCCCGTGCCCTGTCGGTCCTTTCCACTTCACCTTCTCACCCTCTCCTCCCAAGCCGACTGTGAGGGAGCCAGAGGTGCTGCGAGCCGGGCAGAGGCTGACCCGAGCGGGGGAAGGGACCGGGGCGTCCCACTCTCTACCCAGCAGCTGCTTTTGCGAGGCTCTCGGAGCACCTTGGGCCGCCGAGGCTAAGCACGGAGACTGCTCGGGTCCCGGGAGCGCAGCGGCGGGGAGAAGTGGGAGCCGGAGCCCAGCGAGCGGGAGAAAGAGGCAGCGCGAGCCCTGGATCCTCCGCCGCACACGCAGTGGGGGCGGGAGGACGAGGGGAGGAGGCGGCCGCCTAGGAGGAGGGAGGAGTGGGCCGCTCGCCCGCTCCGGTTGCTCGCGGGCCCCGGCCGTCTGCTCTCTGCCGGCGACCCGCCGGGTGCTAATAAGGCGACCGAGTCACCCCCTCCCTCCTCCGGACGGCCCCTCCCGCCGCGCGCCCACGTCACGCGGGGCCCGCGCCCCCGGCGCAGGGTCAGGACTCGCCCCGTCCCGAGGACTGCGAAAGCGCCGCCTGGACCCTGCATCCCTTTGGTCTCTGTGATGGGACGAGGGGCGGGGAGGGTCCCAGGCGCGCCTCCCAGCCGGACTGGAGGAGGTAGGGGGAGGGTCCGCTCAGCAGATCTGGGCTGGAGGAAATCATCTCCTCCAGCTTTTCTCATCCCCCACCCCACCCCCCACCCACCCATACAGAGTAAAGTCTCCGGAGAGAGAAGCCCAAAGACCCAAGGACATGAGGGATTTTCCCCTCCAGACACTTGTCCCCTCCTATGTATGGGCGCGGGGGGAGGGGGGCCGGGGCCTCTCTAGGCAAAACTCTTGTTTATGCTATATTCGTTTATATTAGTTTTCAAAGATACCACGTTCCCTTTCTTGACTCAACCGGATGTTTCCGTTTATCACTAGAGTACACAGGCCTCAGGGTCTCTTGCTTATACCCAGATTAAGTTATCTAGTGGCTTCTGCGGTTTGCAGTTTTCTGGGACGAAAGGACAGAGACCTAGGAGTTGCTGGGATTCCAGACCTACCTCCCTGGGGTAGACCAGGGTGGCTTGGGATTGGGGGGCAGCGAGGAGGGAGTTCTCCTATCCTGGAGGACCACCCTCACCCAGGATCAGACCAGAGAGTAATGAGGCTCACATTGAGGTGGAATTTTCAAGACTCTGCCTGGAGATAGAGAAGTGGAGTCAGGTCCTGTTGGGTCAATTCTGTCAAGGTGTGGTTCATTTTGCTATATGACTTCATAAATTGTTTATTCCTAGAGAGCTAAAGGAAAGGCCATCGCACTGCATTCATTGCTGTGTTGGCTCTGTCTTGTCAAAATCCTATAAGAAGGACATTTACAGAAACGTATGGGAAGTGCCCTCATCTAGCAACACTGTATTAGGTTAATTAGTTAATTATTGCTTAGAAATAGGATTAGACTCTCAGGACTGAAGGACCTCTAAATTGACTTCCCCTTTCAACTCCAGCCTTCAGCATCGCGGGCTGTCCTCTACTTGAGGTATAGGGATGAATTTCCTATCCACTAAAGCAAATGAGCATCAGCGTTGCATAACTTAAAATCATGGCCATTGTATACAGGGAGGTAAATGGACAGTGGAAGGACAAACAGACCTGGCTTCTAGAACCCTCCGCTCCCAACAGCTCTCTAACTTTGGCAAGCCCTGGAACTCCATTTTTTTTCTCCCACTTGAGGTATTTCCACTCTAAAGCTCTTCAATCTGAAGTGTTGACAAATAATGTATTGTCCATGCCTCTACAGAGGTGTTCTGTGTCAGTTCACAGCACTGAAACTTTTGTTGTCTGTCACTGAATGCCTTTTTCACCCCGCAACAAGCAATACAGGGAACTTTCAGGAAAATATGCTTCAGAATGTTGCACGCATGCGCGCGCGTATATGTGTGTGTGTGTGTGTGTGTGTGTGTGTGTGTGTGTTGGTGTGTTTTAGTGCTGCTTATTTGAAATTCCATTATTTGGTTTTGCCTGTCCTGCCTAGAACAACTCTGGTGTTTTCTGTCTGTTCGTTTTTTCTTTCTCTAAGTTCTGTTTGGGACTCCCTCGATTTCACAACCTTCTGAGTCATGCATGACCCTCACTCTGACAAATGCTGATTTAAGCACATGCCAGAAGGTCTTTGTTTATCTGATTCAAAGGTGAGCTCTCATTAACAAGGTTCTCCCAACATAATCCAAGGCAGGGCTCCACAAACTATTTCCTGGTTTGTTTGGTTTGTGTGTGTGTGTGTGTGTGTGTGTGTGTGTGTGTGTGTGTAAATCCATCAGTCAACTAAAGTTTGTGAAATAAACATAAAAAGAAACTAAATAAACTTATTTCCCACTTCCTATGGACATCATAAAAATCACGCTTTCCTGTAAACTGCCTAACACGTTATTTAGAACATGGTAAGGTCTTACAGTTAAATTTTGGTAGCTCAAGGGCTTTCCTGCAGATAGTTTATTGTAGTTAGTGAATTCCTGTCACCAACAGACCCCTCCCACCTGCCTGGAATTAGCCTTCCTCTTCATAGGCCTCAGCTGGAGCTATAACATTGGTTCTCACACGTTCTCCCATCCAAGCAGATGACAGCATTGTATACAGGAGGCCATATATTCAAAACACAAAATACTAAGCACTTGGAGGTATGGTTTCTTTCAAAATATATTTCTCATTTATAAATAATTTCAACAGTTATCCTACATCTCACTAATATCTAGCATAATTTCCATCCAATGATGGTTGCAGAATACTTTACTATACTCTGAACATGTCCAAGCAGAAAAGTCACTTATTTACCCTGACTAGTGAGAAGCTGTATTTTGGGTCTTGAGATTTTTGGCACCTATTTTTTGTTTGTTTGGTTGGTTTGGTTTGGTTTGATTACTTATTCACTTTACACCCTGACCACTGCCCCATTCCCAGACATCTGCTCCCACATCCCTTTCTCCATGCCCCCTCCTCTTCTCTGTGTCACTGGGGTACCCCTGGGCATCCTCCCCACACCCTGGCACATCAAGTCCTTGTGAGGCTAGGCACATCCTTTCCCACTGAGGCCAGACAAGGCAGGCCAGCTAGAAGAACATATCCCACACACAGGCAACAGCTTTTAGGATAGCCTCTCGCTTCAGTTGTTGGGGGACTCACATGAAGACCAAGCTACACATCTGCTGCATATGTGCAGGGGGCCTAAGTCCATCCCATGTATGCTCTTTGGTTGGCGCTTCAGTCTCTGAGAGCCCCAAGGGTCCAGGTTACTTGACTTTGTTGGTCTTCTTGTATGGTTCCTATCCCTTTCAGAGGCCTGCAATACTTTCCCCTGCTCTTCCATAAGAATCCCCAAGCTCCACCCACAGTTTGGCTATGTGTCTCTGCATCCTTCTGAGTCAGCTGCTGCATGGGGCCTCTAAGAGGACAGCCATGCTAGACTCCTGTCTGCAAGCATAACCAAGTATCATTAATAGTGTAGGGATTGGTGCTCTCCCATGGGATAGGTCTCAAGTTGGGCCAGTTACTGGTTGGCCAATCCCTCAGACTCTGTTCCATCTCTTGTCCCTACATTTCTTGTAGACAGGATAAATTTTAGGTTAAAAGTTTTATGGGTAAGTTGGTTTCCCTATCACTCCATTGGAGTTCCTGCCTGTCTTAATTACTATCCCCTGTGATGGTTGATTTAAATTACAAATTTGACACAATCTAAACACCTGGGAAAAGGGATTATCTTGATAAAGTAGCTCATGAGGGCTCTTTGAGGAGGTTTTCTTCATTGTGTTAATTAATATGGGAAGACATGGCCTCTATTCTCCTTTATCTCTGGTTTTTATTCTCAAAATTTTAGCTACCCATAATCAACCCCAGCTTGAAAATACTAAACAGAAATCCCAGAAAAGAACAATTTGTATGTTTTAAATAACTTTCAATACAGTATATTGCTATAATTACTGTTACTTGTTATTATTACTCCCCCACTAGGCCTACTTTGTATTTTCCTCAACACAAAATTTATAATTCATGATTTCTTCAGTGTTCTTTTTGTTTACTTCTAGCTATGTCCTTTCCAGACACTTTTATTATATCTAACTATTGCCAATCAATAATCATTCGATGCCTCGTATTTCTGCTCAAAGAAATTTGTCAAGTTCAGTACTCACCTTTATTCAAAGGGAAGATAGATGGGAGGTTACTGCAGCATATGTGGCTAGATTTGTGTCTGTCTTCTCTAAATTCCAAGTTGCCCTGGGCACCGATTCACTTTCTGCCTTAGTCACTTTCCATCACCAGCTCCCAACAACTTCCATCATGAGACATCGCCTCTTCCTCCTAAAGAACTCTACTCCAGGTCCCTAGCACAGAGGGGTATTAGAATAGGTCCATGAGGCTTGCAGCTACAGGGCAGTGAAGCTGCTTTACCTGAGATTTCACCACTCTGCCTCCTGCATCCTCATAGGACATGGGGCTTACAGCAGAATGCAGAGATGATGGCAACTCCCCCCTACAGCATCCATCCACAACCTTCTTCCATTTCTGTCTAATGAAATACTTTTTGCTCATGAATCAGTGTGCAGTATGTGTACACTGAACTACGTCTGTATTTCTAAGCAAGGCATTGCTTGGTATTGGTTAGCAGTTAGGATGTTGAGCTGCTTATGCAGAGGCAGACTCCTGTTTCAAGGAGCATCATGGCGGAATGTTTGCTAAGTGAATGAGTAGCTTTCAACTGCTTCCACTAAATAAAGTGAGCAGTGTGTTTGCTCTAGTACAAATGATTGAGCTACATCCAATCTGCATCTCTTCTCATACACATTTTCAAAAGTCTATTTGGAAAATCTAGAAACCAAAATTCAGGAAAGTTCATGAGCACAATAATCAGGAAACTTCCAATGGAAAGCCCTATGAGGTCTTCCAGTTAACGCTCTGGCTGGCCATTGAGCAACACGGCCCTGAGGTCTTTTCCTTACAGGAAAACAGTATCTTTGAGTGTCTGGAATTTCTTGATCACTTGCTTTTAGAATAATTCCACAAAGGAACAAGTACAGAGAGAAGTTCATTCCTCATGTCCTTGACTTTCTCTATTTCTCTATTTCTCTATCTCTCTCTCTCTCTCTCTCTCTCTCTCTCTCTCATTTTTATTTTTTGAGTTGGAATTATTTCTTGCACCCAGAGCTATGATTAGCACCAAATGTTTCTGTCCACCCTCAATATGGTTTCCTATAACAATTAAGATCACTAGCTATTCATATCTATGTATTCATTACAGAAATGAGTATTACTATCTATCTTCTTTTGTTTTTATAGTCTTTCTGTTTCTTTAAACCTTCTTAAATAGCTTTTATTTTCTTGGAAATTCTACATGGTAATGGAAGATCATAGTCTTCTTAGGACCCCAGCTTAAGAAGAAACAAGAAAGCAATTAAAATATAAAAATCCTTCAAATGTTCATTATAAGGGTCACAATCTAATTGCCATAATCTATGTTAATGGAGAGGCATTTAAAATTACTGTCAGATTTCTCGGATTGATGTCATGGTTTTCTCGATGGTTCAAGGAACTCTAATAGAGTAGAAAGCTGGAGAATAAGATGTATATTTAGAACTATTAATTAGTAGTCATATTCCCTTAGAGAGACAGGGATTCAGTCAGACATGGCATTGTATCTTCCACATAGGAGATCCACAGATATATGATAATTATGTCAATTACCAGCTCTGAATAATTGACTATATACAAACCTGTATGCCTTCTTCCTCAAATGTAGCTCTCAAATCAATATTGCAAACCTTTCGGGAGATATCTCGAAAGCCCCAAACCTTTACAATACCTGTCATAGTAACTACAGTAGAACTCCCAATTTTCCATTGGATTTAAGGAACTTAATTAAAAGTAAGAAAATCTCTTAGCTGTTATTGCTCATAAGTATTCCCTCATAGGTGGGTGTGGGGAAGCACAAGTTCTGACTTGTGTAATCAAGTGTTCTAAACACATGACTAAAGTCAAAACAAGGTGACAAGGTTTGGAAGGGCTGGTTAAAATTACAGTCGAAATAATCCTTTCATGGAAGGGCTGTTTCTATTTAACAAAGCCAATTGTATAATGAAATTTCCTACAGGTTTCTGAGACTATAATAAAGACGAGTCTTCAGGCTGTCAGCCGACAGACAAGGAATCCTCTGGGGGGGTGGGAGGTTCCTCCAACAACTGTACATAGTAAAGCACAGTTCTGCACGAGACACTGCTCACACAGCATTCACTGAAATCCCATGTAAGAACTGATACTTTAATTACCTTCCCAAAGCCTCATTTACCCAAGGTCTTGAAATGTTTTCCTAAATCTCCAGAGAGGTTTTGTTGCTTTTATTGTTGTTTTTAAGTTAACTTACTTGCTGAAACAATAAATATGTCTGTCTTAGTCAGGATTTCTATTCCTGCACAAACAGCATGACCACAAAGCAAGTTGGGGAGGAAAGGGTTTATTCAACTTACACTTCAACATTGCTGTTGATCACCAGAGGAAGTCAGGACTGGAACTCAAGCAGGTCAAGAAGCAGGATCTGATGCAGAGGCCGTGGAGGGATGTTCCTTATTGGCTTGCTTCCCCTGGCTTGCTCAGCCTGCTCAGCTTGGAAACCAAGACTTCCAGCCCGGGATGGCACCACCCACAAGGGGGTCTACCCCCTTGATCACTAATTGAGAAAATGCCCCACAGCTGGATCTCATGGAGGCACTTCCCCAACTGAAGCTCCCTTCTCTGTGATAACTCCAGCCTGTGTCAAGTTGACACAAAACCAGCCAGTACAATGTCTCATTGAGTTATTGAAAGCCATCCCCAAATTTCTTTCATAAAACAACTTCCACATAATATCAGTCCTTCAGCTCTTAGGGCCTACGTAGGACAGAAATGAACTTTTCCCAGACTAGAACTAGGAGTAATTAACATAGAAGAGATGTGCAGCCCAAAGCAATCCACTGAAGAAAACCAAAATCAGTTACAAAAATCAACTGTCAGCCCTGGATTGTCTCTTCTGAGGAAAACAACCTGCAATGTTAACATCTAGCAATTTAGAAAGACAGAACAAACCAAAAATCAAAACCTGAACCAAGTGATCTAGAACATTTCTGGTTTTTAATCTGTGTTGATTGTCAGCCAGACGACAGCAGATACAAGTAAGCTAGCAATCTTTCTCTCCAGTTACCTAATGGCAAAGAGTCACTTACAATGAGGAACTAGATAAAGTTTCTAAGGTTTATGCTTAAGGTCTGTGAATTCTGTTACCAATTGTCACACTAAGCAAAGAATGCCAGAGCTACCGCTGATCTGACAAATAGCAAAGTGAATGCTTGGTTAAGAAGGTGCAAATGGGAACATGTACAGCTATTTAATTTCCCCGTGCTTTACCAACATTTCACAAAGAACTTTTGCCTTCCATGTGACAGCACAGAACCAAATGCTCAGAGAAGATGGCACTTTTAACCCAACTGGGAAAATGTATAGCAAATAACTTATTCTCTTGTTTGAGTCACTTTTACAAGATTTCCCTCTATTTACAGCATAAAGAAGCAATACTGACCTATATACCTCAATTAATCCTCAGATTGTTTCCTTCATTACCCAACAAGAGGTCCAGCATTTGACCTGAGGGCCTGCTTTGTGATGCTCATCCTGAAAACATATGTCACTATTTACTAGGTTTTCTTCCTCCCATTAGAAGGAATGCTAGGTGGGCAAGAAGAGTTGACGTTGTAGGGGGTGGGGTATAAAAGTTCCCATGGAGCTCTCAGCCTTTCAAATCCCACCAGACTACTGTAGAAGGACATGTGGCATCTCTGTTTTGAAAAGCTTTAAGGACAAGTCATCTAAACAGGGTCCTAAGCAATGGGCAAACCTGTGTGCTGGTTTACTCTATAATACATGCAGATTTGGGTTTAGTGAGCTTGGCAGTTAATTCCAACAAGTTCACAAGTGGTGCTGAAGTCTCTGTTCCTCAGAAAACACTGAGTGGCAGAACCAGAGGATGCACTGTTCACAGATAATTGCAGAAAATAGGAACCACCTGACATTTTTAAGAGTCAAGCATGAACTGCTTAGAATAACAGCTAGTGTTTTTTCCCCATTTCTTACTAAATACCCATGATATATGATCAGCATAAAATTCAAAACTGTGAAGAAATTAGCCTGGAAGAGTGGCTCTGACATTATTTAGGAAACCGTACTCTTTTTTTTTTTTTTTTAATTTTGAGTCACTGAGCTGTGTGTTGGTTTTTTTTTTTTACACAGTGAACATTTTATAAAGCCAGTTTACAAGTTGTTAATTATTAATTTTTAAGAAACACATCACAGTCTGCAATGTACAATTCCTGCAAGAATGTCTGTTGCTCATAGGACAAAATGACAGGCACTTGAAGGTGCTGCATTTGTAAGCCGCTTCTGTAGTGAGTGCCACTGAATCCAGCGCTATGCTACAATTGGTTGTTGGTTCCATTAGCAGTTCACCCAAATTGAGTTAAAGTTCAAGGAACTGACTGGGGCGATTTATAAAAGAAAAGGAAGCCAAAAGGACCACTTCTTTGAAGCTTTTATTGAAAAAAAGTAACCTTAAGCCTCTCTGGGAGGTCCACATTATGAGGAACTTAGGTTAATTACAAAAAGCATTTGGTTGATACACAAAGAATAACTCTTAAGGAGTTGTAACAGTCTAAGCAATGTTTTCAGGCAACATAGACTGGGCAACTGAGTATATGTTCCAGATGGCTTTGTTTTTTTTGTTGTTGTTGTTGGTGGTGGTTTTTTTGGGGGGGGTTGGGGGTATTTATTTATTTATTTATTTGATAATCCTGCAAAAAGACCTCTTTAAGTCTTAGGTTTTATGTATAAAAATGTCCCATCAATCTCTCTGATCACACTAGAATAGTGTACTTCTTTCATCCTCTCTGAGATAGATATAACCGTTATCAAGACCTCAATGTATAGAAGACCCAACCTCCTTTCATGCAGTCAATATTGATTTTGGATTTCTTGTTACACCTGTAAGATTGTTCTTCCCTATGCCACGATCCAAGTTGCTACAGGCAGCAAGAAAAATAAACGTCCTATGTATAGCATGTGCTTACTCCTTTGTCTCTCAGGAACTTAAGGCTGAGGAAGCAGGTGACTCTGGCAGGAGAGGTAGAGGCTATAGGTTTTCTGAAGACTTAGGAAGGGGGGCGGGGTCCATTGGGATAGTCAGGCATTGGAGAGAGAGGGCTGCTGGTATACCTGAAGAGCCTGAGCTCAAGCATCCGGGCTTGTCAACCAGCCAGAAACGGTTAGACACAAACCTGAGCTCCCCAAGCCTGGGAAGGCTACCCTCTGGCTTTTAAAGAATGTAGGATTCTAGGAAGACAGTAACAGATGAAGATGGTTTAAAATTAAATAAAGCAAAGAAAAGTCTAATGTGTTCAGTTGAAGTGTAAGATTGGTCCAGGTCCATAGTACCCTTCACTATTTATTACAACAACAGGGAGCTAAGTTGGGACTTACAGCTTTTAAAAATTAGTTGTTGAGAGAAAGCAAGCATCTATCACGGACAGAGAATCCAGGTGTATTTTGTCTCATGATGAGTGTGAGGAGAAACTGTCCCTTGCTTGCGACTAGGGCTGTAAGTCTCTTCAATCTGGTTCAGAGATTAGTTCCTTCTGCTGGGGTTTGGATTTACCTCTTTATGTCATTCTTCCAGCTTGGCTGAGTACTTACGTGAGTCTCAGATTTTATTTCTTGTCTTGTCTGTCTAACACTGCTTTAGTGGCAGATCTTACTATTTACAATTGTAAATGTTCACAGCAACCTCTAAGAAAAATCACAATAAACCTCACTAATATGTGCAATTAATATGCATGGATAAGGAAGGAGAACAGGAGAAAATGATAACCACCAAATGAATTTTCTAGAATTCTACTAGTTTTGCTGATGCTGTTATTGCTCTTCCTCTCGTTACTCCCCTTCTTCTTTCTCCTCTTCCTCTTTCTCCTCCTCTCCTCTTTCTCCTCCTCTTCTTCTTTTTCCTCCCCTCCCCCACTTCCTCTTTCTCTGCCCACTCCTTCTCTTCTTCCTCATCCTCTCTGGTTTTCTAAGGAAGAACTTGAATGACTTAGCTCTGCAGCACACTTATCTAAAACCACTTTGCCCTAAGCTGTGGCACAAGCAGGCCACATTAAATTCCAGTTGGCGGGAAGCATCCGTTAATTTCAGGTCAGAAACATAGGTGAAAGACAAATCTTTCTGTGAGGAAAAGCAGAGCCTCCATCGCCAAGGCTGTTCATAAGGAACGACTTTCACTAAGATATGGCCATCAGGAAATTCCTTACTTTCTACGTGTTTCTTTCGCATGGATTTTACGTGCTGATAATGTCAACCAAGTGTGCATAAACAAAAGCCCAACACTCATAAGGAAAAAGAATATGAAGCTGTCCAGGCCGGCTGGTGCCCTGAGCAGACCTTGAGTGCAACCCAGAGGAAGCTCCACTCCCAGGCGCTCTGACGTGCCAGGATCAGAGGTAAGGAGAACACAACATCTGAACACTGGGAATAACTGGGACCAGCGGGACCAGGTACACAGGAACTCCACCAGCCCAGTGACTCTGGTTCCTTCTGGTCTGTCTGGGCAGGTGCCCTGAGAAGACTTGGGCACAAGCTCAGCAGCCAGTCCCACAACACACAGAGGAAGCTCCACTCCTCAGAGCTCTAATGGGCCCAGGATCCCAGGATCCCAGAATCACAGGATCACAGAGACAGCTTGACTCTGAGGAGTTCTGACACAACAAGTATCACAGGAAGGACAGGCTCCAGTCAGATTTAGCAAGAGCAGGTAGCACTAGAGATAACCAGATGGCAGGAGGCAAGCATAAGAACATAAGCAAAAGAAACCAAGGTTACTTGGCATCATCAGAACCCAGTTTTCCCACCATAGCAAGTCCTGGACACACCATTACACCGGAAAAGCAAGATTCAGATGTAAAATCACTTCTCATGATGATGATACAGGACTTTAAGAAAGACAAAAATAACTCCCTCAAAGAAATACAGGAGAACACAGGTAAATAGCTAGAAGCCCTTCAAGAAGAAACACAAAAATCCCTTAAAGAACTACAGGAAAACACAATCAAACAGGTGAAGAAAATGAACAATGATCCTGGATGGTTATCCAGGATCTAAAAGTAGAAATAGAAACAATAAAGAAATCAGAAAGAGAGAAAACCCTGGAGATACAAAACCAACAGAATACAAGAGATAGAAGAGGATCTCAGGTGCAGACGATACCATAAAAAATATTGACACAACAGTCACAGAAAATGCAAAAAGCAAAAAGCTCCTAACCCAAAACATCCAGGAAATCCAGGACACACTGAGAAGACCAATCCTAAGGATAATAGGTATAAAAGAGAGTGAAGACTCCCAAGGTAATGGGCTAGTAAATATCTTCAACAAAATAATAGAAGAGAACTTCCCCAACCTAAAGAAAGAGATGCCCATGAACATACAAAAAGCCTACAGAACTCCAAACAGACTGGACCAGAAGAGAAATTCATCCCATGACATAATAAAACACCAAATGCATTAAACAAAAAAAAAAAAATGTAAAAACAGTAAGGGAAAAAGGTCAAGTAACATATAAAGGCAGGTCTATCAGAATTATACCAGACTTCTCACTAGAGACTATGAAAGCTAGAAGATCCTGGGCAGATGACATACAGACCCTACAAGGACACAAATGCCAGCCCAGGCTACTACTATACCCAGAAAAACCCTCAATAACCATAGATGGAGAAACCAAGATATTCCATGAAAAAACAAAATTTACACAATATCTTTCTACAAATCCAGCCCTACAAAGGATAATAGATGGAAAACATCAACACAAGGAGCAAAACTACACCCTAGAAGAAGCAAGAAAGTAATCTTTTAACAAATTCACACATACCTAATACTACCTCTTACAACAAAAACAATAGGAATTGACAATTACTTTTTCTTAATATCTTAATATGAAAATTAATATTACTAACATATCCTAATCGATTGAAATCCAATAATATGAGGAATTAGAAATTTGTTGACTATCATCCAATGGTCTCTCTAATTTGGTAATTGGAGAAATAGGTCCAATATTGTACAATATATATACACTTTCAGCTTGTTTGTTTGTAACAGTGTCTGCCTGTGTATAATATAAGGGTCTTGAAATCCTGCTTCTCCTATCTCAGCCTCTCTATTAGTAAGTAGTATTATTTATTTTTACACTAGTATTGTTTATTTTAGTTTTTACACTAAAAGAAACTACTATTTTAGTAGTATTGTTTATTTTAGTTTTTACACTAAACTATGGTTTTCAGAACAGCTTATATATTTCAAAAGTATTTATATACCCAAAAGAAACATAGACGATTAACTAGGGAAGTTGCTTGTAAGAGAACAGCAAAGAGTGAGACTGAATGCTTTGCTTGACTTTTGTAACTCTTGTATCTAGTTTGAAGAAGAGGACTTGATAAGTTACTCTTTCTCTGAGATGAGTGCTTTTCCAAATTATCACAGCTAATGAACCAAATTCTTACC
>NW_022196905.1:82056096-82087651 GCF_008632895.1 Mastomys coucha
TAATTCTATTTACTTAAAATATATTTTTAAATGTTAACAAATTCAGATAAATTGAAATCATGTATCTTCTCTCATCATAGTGCAATAAAACTTAAATCAATAAAAAAATAAAAAAATACAAAAAGAATATGAAAATATCAGTGGTACATTAATCAATACTTAAACAAGAATAGTCAGAAATCTGGGCACAATTCAGTCACACAAACTGTGTATCTAAACTGTACTGAGATGCTACAGTTTGTTCTTAAGAATGTTGTAGACTTACTAGACTACAGAATAAATATATTGCTAAATATTTTCTCCCTAATGTCTGCATCTTTAAATGTGGAATGTTGGGCTGGGAGGTGGCCTAAAGGATAACGTCTTGCTGTATAAGATCCTGGAGCTTGGATCTCAGAGCTCATGTAAAGTTAAACACAAGCACAGATCTGTCCATCTCAGTGCCCCTACAGAAGATGGGATATACCTATAGGAGAATCCCTCCAGAAGATCACAGGTCAGCTAGCCTAGCATACGGAGCAGCAACCAAGAAAAGACTGTCTTCAGATGGAAGGTGAGAGCTACACCCAAAGTCCTCTGGCCTCCATACTTATGCCCCTGTACACACACATATTAACATGTTCATGTGCACTCTTACATGTGTGTGAGTGTATGCCCACCACACACATACACACACACACACACACTTAAAAAAAACTTACTTTAACCAGAGAAAACTAAGAATGAGCAAACTGGTCATGTGTGTGAGAGTGAGCCATCTCAGGCGGTTCTCTGAAATGCATTAATGTCAGTAAAACATTCTGAATTACCACAGTGCTGTGAGAATACAGCTCCTCTCTAGTCAGAGAGCCTGGGCAAACAAAACAATGACCTTATACATCATGCAAAGCACGGGCTGCTCAGCGGGCTAAGTAATAAAAATATCCGGGTATGCAGCATCAATTTATCTCAATGAATAGAGCTTTCAGGAAAGCCGTGAGAACTGTGAAGATAGCATCTAATCCAAACCCGCTTTCTCCCAGACCCCTCTGGAGGACATGTGTTTCCCAGTCCTGCCAGCTACCTACCTCTCTCCACGCAGGAGAGAGGGTCATATGAAGTCTCACCTTTGTTAGCTAACTACACTTGAAATCCATTTACCCAACTTATGGTGTAATATGTGTAGTGTACTTTTATTTTTAAACTTATATGGAATATTATATACACACACATGCAACAACATAACATCATGTTACTGTGTTAACTAATTCACCACTACAACATGTCCTGATCACAGTCCATTGAAGGAAGCCAAAATGAGGATTCAACTCTACCTGGAACCTGCAGGTACAAAGTGCAAAGGCCTTTAAGAAATGCTGCTTACTGGCTTGCTTCCCATGGCTTGTTCAACCTGCTTTCTTATAGCACCAGGGACCACCAGCTGCCACCACTCAAAATAGGCTGAGCCCACCCTATTAATCGCTAATTAAGAAAATGCCCTACAGGCTTGCCTGAAACCCAATCTTACAGAGGCACTTTCTCAACTGAAGTGCCTTCCTCTAAAGTGACTCTAACATGCACCAAAAAAAAAAAATCATGGAGGAAAAATACATAGCTCAAGAAAACCACGGTGTCATAATAACTAAAATAGCTGGTTATTTATATTGCTATCATCTAACAGTATAGCATCACATACTTAAGAACACAGCAACACACACAATGTGTGTGTGCACATACACAAGGAAGAGACAGGAGGGGAGACTCTAGCATTTGCATTTTGATCTCAGTAGCATTCAAATATATTGAGATACCTTCCAGGATTCATTTTTTTTGTGGGGGGGGGCTTAAACCAACTTATCTATATACTTCAAAAAAATACAAAAACAAGCAAATATATGATCCAAAAGAACAAGAAGGAGGGAGGAAAGCAAAGAAAACAAAAAGAAGAGTAGGAACCTCATTCACACGCTGTGCCAGCACGAGAAACTTAGCATTTACTTGTAGAGAATTACATCACCACACAATTCAAGAGCATGCATTACATCCTATAACGGGAATTTTTTTCTACGTAACTTTTGGGAACCTTAGTGAATTTTGCCCTAGACCCATTTCTGATTTTTAAAATTATTCTTACTGGGAGTCCTAGAGAGTTGTGGGTGTTAAAGAACACCTGTGTGGACTCTAAATGGGTTCCACATTTTAATCGGGTCTCCAGGCTGATACATCAGTTTCTCTACCCAGGGAACCATCTCACCAGTCTGACATCTTAAGCCTTAGTTATATTTTCATAAATTATGACTCATTTGTGATTCTGCTGTTATTGTGAAGTTGATGTTTTCCTCTTATTTTTTAACTGGTTACAATCTAGGGCAGTTTGCAGTTCTATCTTACTTCCCAGGGGCTCCACTCCTTTGACTGTATCTCATCTGTCCAGGAGGAGGACTTATAATGGCAACACTGGCATTTCTCACAGCCTATTCTCAAAGACCAGTTTTCTCCTGTGTGAAGGGTTGAGAAGCCTGCTTCATAAATTCCCAACACTAAGTCATCCTTACTTCCCGGTACAATTCCTTCTCAATAAAATCCATATTAAATTTGCCAGCCTCTAATTTAGAATGTACTTATTGTCCTAAGGGAGGGGGAATTGTGATGTTTTCCCCTTTGTTGAGTGTGGCTATTTAGATTCTGTTAGCTGAACTAGAAGGTTTAATTACTTCTTCACATTCTTTCTTTGATGGAACTTTAAAAAAAAAAATCACTTGAAAAACAATTTGGAGTGAAGACTTAAAGAACGGCATGTAATTTCAATTATCTCTTTGATCATTAATTAACTGAAATCATCTTTTCAATTATTTTATATATCTTGCTAATTTACATTTTGTCTAAGATAATATGCCATTGACATTTTTACTGCTATTAATGTAGCGTTAAGTAATAATCTCTTATGTTTTTAAATTATAGCAGTGTCATTACACTATCTCCTAATTCTTTTTGCTGCTTTTTAGTTAGATTTACTAGCATTTTATATCTCTTTTATACTTTTGTAAAGGACATTTTTCTAACTTTTATGATAGTATATAGATCTTTAAGTCTGCAGTTGATATGGGCTAAGTGAATATGGCTTGTCCCCTAGTGAGAAACAACGAACTGTGAGACAGGCGTGGGTCCAGGAGCATCAATGCCTTTCTGGAGAAACTTGGCTAGTTCTCTGGAGAGTAGTGTAGTTACTGTAAGAATGTGCTGTTACACAGCAAAGCCACCCCTCATCTGTTTTCCTTCTGCACAGGCCAGGCCACTGTCTGTACTAAACTTTTTATGAGACCTTTACCAGATGCAGTGGCTAGATCTTGAGCTTCCATTCTAAAGCTAGAACTGAGCAAAATATTGTCCATCCTATTATAAATCACTTGATCTTGACTGCCTACCATCTTATAGTAAGAGATTTAAAAAAAAAAAAAGGCCCAAGATATTTATCTTTCTTATAAATTACTATCTCTTTTGCTCAAATTTGACTGTTCAATTTTGAGTGTTTAGAGGATATTCTTTATTTTATTTTCACCCATTCATATTTAGTGATAGAAATCTACAATCCTTAATTTAAAAACAAAAAAACGACTGGTTATTTGCTCTAAACTTAGAATGATTTATTTTTCTGTGTAGTCTCTAAGCTATCTGGAAATGTTCTCTCCCCTTTATGAGTTGCTTACATGTAACTTGATTTATTTCCTTTAAACATGTGCTGTTAATCTCTCCTTTTTCATTTATTTTTGTCTTGTGCTCAGTTTGGGACTTTCTTCAACTCAGGAAGACCTGACTTGTCCATCACCTCACTGGCCATCAGCTGCCCATGTTGTGTGTGCTCGGCTTCTTGCTCCTGATGCCTGTGATCTTAGCTTTCACAGTTTTGTCTTGGTTTCTCTTTACTTGGAATCTGGAAATTGGGGAATTGCTGAGCATGTGGAACTTTAGAAATTCAATTTTGCTATAATAGAAAAGCAATCTTCCCCGCACTGCTTCTTACATTGTTTTTCATCTTTTCATCTTTTATTCTGCTTAACGCCCCTTTAAACTATCCTTCAACAACAGCCAACTCTTAGAGTGGTCAAGAAGCTACCGATGGCAGTGTAGATCTCTGTTCAAGTCATTGTAGCATAACAAGCATGCAAATATGAAAATCTGAGATTTGCTGTAATCATACTTTGCTGGTTCAGACATACAGTGGCCTAGGGAGGAAAAGGAAATATCTGCCGCCAAAGACAGCGCACTGCAGCCAGGAATGAGCTGGCATTGGGCCACATTCTCTGGCTGGCACAGTCAGAGTTGTTAGGAACCACAAAGAAGAACCCCACAGCATGCCTAGTGGGCCAACTAGGCGGAGAATAAATGGCATCTTGGGCATCTCCACTTGCCCTGGCTTCCTGGAACAAATGATGCTTCCCAGAAGCAGATCATCGGCTCCATAGTCTTCTTACTCCTGATCTTGGTTGAGAGAGAAGTAGAAAGAGCTGGTAGCTTACAAAGACGCAGCCAGGCTCTGTGCAGAGCCTGTACTTCACGAACAGAAGATGGCCCACTCACGAATTTATTCACATGGATTGTATTCGTTCAAGCCAATGGAAAACCTTTCAAGTCCTTTGTGTGGTAAAGTTTTGGTTTATAGGATGGATCCAAGTTGCTCCTTATTCTTATGTTGCATTTTTCCTCTCTCATACCTGCTGAATAAGGTATAACCCTTGCTTATAATGGGTGTTTTTATAACCCTTCTTCAGGGCTAATGTGCCTTCTGGTGACATTCTAGGATACAGTCTTTAGTTTTCTGTTCTATGTGTACCTCTAGCTGTAATGTTTCTACAAACAGTGGTTAAGAACCTGGTCAGTTTGTCCACTGACATCTGGGAAACTGCTAGTGTCTTTTTGGTCCATGAGTGGAAGAAACGTCACACTGAAGTGTGTGCTCTCACATTTTCCCGTCTCCAAGTACCTTCCAAAACAGCTGCAAAGAGAAGCTTTTTTCCAGTGTTGCTGAGATCCCACTAGGTCTTTGGATTCAGAGAGGACATTTTGATCTATATGGATTAACAATAATACATTCTACCATAATGCACACAGAAGAACTGTACTTTACACGTAAAGTGCAGGTTATTCTGATAAGTCATCATTTTACAAAGAGTACATTGGCATCTGTAAACAGACACTGTTAAACAACACTGCTGTAAAGGATATAGACCTTCTTCATAGTGAAGCCAATGTAAAGAGGAAAGAATGAGTGGAATGTTCTTATGTACAATTGTAAGAACATTTTGAGGAAATGGATGATACAGGATCTCTCAAAAGAAACCATTAGAAAGTCTTTCTACATCATCTTTTACATTTTCTACTCCTTTCTAAAGAAGTGTCCTAAGATCCTATTCTCCAATCCCTTCCACCATATCTCCAAGACTTCTATGCAAAGGAAACATTCATGTGAATGTGATGCCTAATGAGAACACTCCCCACTTAGCTTGAGATATTACTGATATATAGACAATGACATTATCACATAGAATTCAGAAATTCGATCACTCCACCACTTCTGAAAACAAAGCGGGGGAAGGAGCACATCTGTGCACTGATAGTCTTTTTTAAAATTATTGGTTATTTTATTTATTTACATTTCAAATGTTGTTCCACTTCCCGATTTCCCCTTTGCAAACCCACCAGCCCATCCCCCTTCTCCTTTGCCTATATGAGGGTGCTCCCGCACCCACCCATTCCTGTCTCATTGTGGGCTCCAGCATCCCATTACCCTGAGGTATCAAGCTTCCACAGGACCAAGGGCCTCCCTCTCATTGATGCCAGATAAGGCTCTACTACAAATGTAGCTGGAGCCATAGACCCACCCCATGTATATACTCTTTGATTGGCGGTTTAGTCCCTTGGAGCTCTGGGTGGTCCAGTTAGTTGATATTGTTCTTCCTGTGGGGTTGCGATGCTATGCAGCCCTTTCAATCCTTCAGCAAACTCTTTCATTGAGGTCCCTGGGGCTCAATCCGATGGTTGGCTGTGGGCGTCTGCATCTGTATTGGGATAGTCTTGATTTTGGTTTGGTTTGCTTTGTTTTATCTGACTCATATTAGCGCATTTCTCTGACAAGGGACTGTAAGTCGCCTACCAGATATAAGGAATTTCTCTCACTTACACATTCCAGATTATATTATTTTAAATTTTTATTTAATGGTTGTGTTCTAGTAAAATGAATTGTCATGAATCTCTTATGACAGGTATTAGCAAAAAACACCCCCCCCCCAAAAAATAAACGAAAGCAAACAAACAAAAACTAATAGGCTTGATGATGACCAGGAAATCAGGACATTCAATGTAATTTGATGCCCCTTACACACTGGCTTCAAAACCAAAAGCAGAAGTTGAGGTCTTACCAGGATGCTGAAGTCATATCTATGTTAAGGGAACTTGACAGAGACATGTTTGATTGAGTGTGATTGAGTATGAACTGACTTGATCAGTAATCTCTGCTCCACTCACTTCCTGAAAAACCTTCCCTGAAGCTACGCAATAGGTTTACACACTTCCTAGTAAGGGATGCTCCTGGTGGATCAAACAGTCCAGTGGCTGTGATAAGATTGCTCAGGATATGGACATGGTAACTATCTACACCTGGGCCACAGATCAAAAGCATTGCCCAGATGGGACTGGAGGAATGGCTCAGTGCTTAAGAGCACTGTCTGATTTCGCCAGCACCTGACTTCAGTTCCCAGCACTCACTTAGACAGCTCACAACAACCTGTAACTCCAGCTCTGGGGCATGTAACACCTTCTGGCTTCCACAGGCCCAGGAACATGCACTTGTGCACACATATGCACACACATGCGCCTGTGCACCCCCCACACACACACATTTTTAAAATATTTAAATATATAACTTGGAACCTAGTTCTCCTCCATCTTCCCACCCTTCTGTCCTTAGTATATGGGACTCCTCTTTAGCATTAGAGCCATGGTCATAGACTTTAAGGATGTGAAAATAAATTGTCTCAAATAGGTTGCCCTTTATAAACTAGAAATCTTCTAATGAGGAATTTAATGTGCTAGGTGACAAAAGGTCTGCTGGCTAAACAAGCCCTTCCTTAAGAGGTGCCTCTTCTTTTATCTAAGAAGCATATTGTCAGAGAGGCTGAATCTATTACATCCTGTCAGAATTAATGAGACAAATGAGTTTGCTCAACATCTGACCAATGCGACAGTTATGCTAACCTTAAACCATTGATCTTGTTTCATCTAGATACATTTTTTTCATTGTTCATGTTGATGATTTAAGCAATTTTGTACACTATCCTCACTGATGTTACTCCAGACTCCTTATTGAATTTGCTGTATTGACTAAAGGCTTCAAGGGCACAATGTTCTTCAGCCTTCCAATACTTTAGATTATCCCACTTGATTGACATCTTCCTTATTCAGCATATTGGAGGGAGGCATCCCTCCCTGCTACCCCATCCCTCTTCCAATACCCCAGACTTATTTCTGCCTATGAGAAGGAAAGAAAATTCCCCTCTCCTTTTCAAAGCTAATTATTATTAAAATGTAGCATTTTGAAGATTATTTTAGAATTCAGACACTCACTGATTTACAAGAGCTTTATAATGGTGTAAAAATGATTTCCACACGTTAGAAACTACTTTAGATTTCAGCATTCCAAGTGTAACAATAAGAAATGAAGGAGTCTTTCACGGTACTGGTACTGGGCAGCCTCCGAGAGCCATAGCGCCATTAGCCTCCTGGTCATCAATACTCTAGTGTCCTGTGCTCCTGAGTAATGAAATGTAGGAGGCTTGGTTTACTAAATTCATTTCCTACTTATGGTCCATATACACTACAACCTCAGGACAGGTTAAACTTGAAATTACGTTTATTGTTCCTTTTCTATTTCTGCAGGACAGTGATGGGCAACTCATCCCTCAGTTTACTGTGCAGTATCTTCTTAATGTCACAGTGTATCTTCCCAAGTTCTTTTCCACTACTTCAATGAGTGTGCACTCATTCCATTTGTGCAGTTGCTCTTCCTGACCATTGTCAGGTTGCATATACTGCTCACTCCTGGTGGCACACCTGTCATTCATTCTGTATGTTCATCAGGGTTCTCCAAGCTCCCACTAAGCTAAATCTTATTTGGGAAAGCATAAGCAAAAAGACCTTTGCTGTCTTAGGTAGCTGAAAAGATGCAGTTATGAACTTGAAAAAATGACCAGGGAGCTGAAATGGCGTTCTCAAATGTGGCCTCTTCTTCCTCTAGTTTGCCTCCTCCCTCTTTCTATCTTCAGTCCTCACCTTCCTGCCAGCTTCACTCACTTCTTTTGCTGTGCACCTCTCCTTCCTCAGTGTGGATTCTATTTCTGTGTACTAAACTTCCATACTTTCAAATTCAGTCTTTCACAGCAAAGGAAAGTTCCTTTCCATTACATGGGCCATATTTTCTTCATGGTAATAGTTGCTGCCAGACTGGCTTGACTTGAGCTTTGTGCAAAGGCTGGAACTAGGGATGGATCAACCCCATGCAAATCACACAGCATGGAGGAGGGAGGGAGAGAGGTTGCCATCAGAGGAAAATCAGAGTAATTTTACCTGGAGACAAGGAAATAGCTTTGACTAGACAAAACTAAGGCATTTTGTACTAGCCAAACTACTACAGTTCTTCAAACTGCTCTCAAATGTGCTCCCTTCATGTTTCAAATTGGGTTTGATGTCATACATGTTTAAGTCACTAATTCTGACTTATAGCAACTGAAATAATGCTATATAAGACATGCAATATTTTACGTTGCATGATCTCTGTGATCACATTGGGCCTCTCTCCTACAATCTTCCTATTTTACTATGATATCTTAATAAGGTCCATATCATCTGTTGAGTGAATAAGAATAGCTTCATATTTATTAAACCAAATGAAACTGGTATTTAATAATGAGTCCCAAAAGTAATCCAAGGCCATGAGTAAAAAATGGCAATGTTTTGCTCTAATACATTAGAAAGTAATAATTTCATAGAGGATTACTAGGGTGGTGAGGCAGGAGTGTATGGGTGGTAAGAGAGCACCCTCATAGAAGCAGGAAAATGGGGGAGGAAGGTTTTGGAGGGGAAACTGGGAAGGGGGATAACATTTGAAATGTAAATAAATAAAATAACCAAAAAAAAACTTTAAAGAAGGAAAAAAATAAAAGAATAAACAGGCAGAAAAGTAACAATTTCTATAGTTATAACAAGAAGGCAGACGCTTAGAACTTATAATAAAATCTTTTAAAATAACTTTAATTTTACACACGATCACTTATGAGTATAGAAGACAAATATTACATGAGAAAAAGAGTGACTAAAGAGGACAAGTCCAAGAGGGAAAAGGATGGGCCAACTAGGCAACCTCCAAAAAAGGAAATAAAAATAGGAAGGTATAGAGAGGAGACCTGCACATGACCTAGAAGGAAATATAAACCCACCATCTCTATGCTTTACATAGAAATAGAAGGCTCAGAAATCTATGCAGAGGAGAAGGCAAAAGTGTGTGAGAGGCTGGGGTGAGGGAAGACTCCAAGGGAACAGAATCCTCCAGGTGTAATATGGCTGATGGGCACCTAAAGTCAGAGCCTGTTGTAGCATACATGAGACTTCCAGAGATCCTAGCACTGAAAAGTGAGAATTTAGACTCAGGCTCCCACCCCTAACCTAGAAGCTATTTGCAGTTGATATCTGCTGGGAGGAAAGCTGACGTGACACAGGGAGCATTAACCATGACCCAGAACAGACCCATGCAGGAGCAGGTGTCCAACAGAAATCAATTCCATGAATTTGTTTGTATAGTCTTTGTTTAATTTTGAGATTGTGTGTGTGTGTGAGTCTGTGTGTGTGTGTGTGTGTGTGTGTGTGTGTGTGTGTGTGTATTCTTGACCTTTTACCTGGTTGTTTTGAATTTCATTGGAGTGGTGTTGGTTTGTTTTGAGAAAAAGAACATAAAGTTGGGTGTGGAGGGCAATGGGGAGAATCTAGAAGGATTTGAAGGAGAGGGAAAACATGATCAAAATACATTGTGTAAAAATTTTTTAATTAAATTAAAGAAAAGGGGAACCCCAGAGGCCAAGGCACGCACTTGGAAGTTTGAGGCTAGCCTGGGGTGCTGACTGAGTTCCAGGCCAGTTTGTCATGAGGCCCTGTCTCAAAAATACAAAATTTAAAACAACAAATAAGCCGGGCGGAGGTGGCAGAAGCCTTTAATCCCAGCACTTGGGAGGCAGAGGCGGGTGGATTTCTGAGTTTGAGGCCAGCCAGGTCTACAGAGTGAGTTCTAGGACAGCCAGCACTACACAGAGAAAAACAAAACAAAACAAAACAAAAACCAACAACTAATAAAAGCAAAGGAAAAAATGGAGGGGAGCACAAATGTGACCTCCTAGAGTTTTAAAGAAGAGCAGAAGATACCAAAGGTAAGCAGCAACAGCGGGTTGCGGCCAGCACATTGGGAGAACAGTGTATAATGCGCAACTTACTTTATTGAAAGAGGGAATCAAGTTTTGTCTCTAACAGAAGGAGATTTGCAAATGAAAATACAGCATAAAATACTAGAAGAAATGGTCAAAGAAGAAACAGAAAGAACAAGGCAAATTTATATTGCGGAATAGCAAAAACCTTTCTCTCTCTAATGCTGTTTAAAAAAAAAAAAAACGAAAACAAAAAGCCCTTAGCTCCCACTTATGAGGGTGTCTCAACACCGTGCTGAAATTTTCCTCTCTCTGTGATATGCTTCTGAAGCCAGATTGCGAACATATTTAATCCTTCAGACCCAGGGTTGGCTCTCAGGAGCTTAGCGTATTGGAAATGGCCCAGACCAGCAACCCGGAAATCACAGGGCCAGCCTGCAACCCAGGGCAAAAGACCTGTTCCATCTAGAGTGGCCCGTCTCACCTGAGAAAGAATGGGCCACCTCAGCGCAGGAACGAGCGGGCCACCTCAGCGCAGGAACGAGCGGGCCACCTCAGCGCAGGAACGAGCGGGCCCCGGGTACTTCTGCAGTGGCTGCTCTACTTCTCTTCTTCTTTTGAATAATACAAGTGGAGAAATCTGAAGCTTGCAACTCAAATGTGAAGCGTCCCCTGACAGGTAACACCCCACATGCCCCAGGATTTGTCACAGAGCTTCACTGCTCCAGTGAGCTTCCTTCTGGGGACTTCACCTTCAAATCATAACACCTTGAGTTCTCTAGTAGAGGATTATATACTTTACTGTGGTATCTAATCTTGAAAAACTGACCATTCTCAAAGCCAAATATGAGATAAGAATTAAAATTCTAATGTATAATTCTATATAATAAACTAGTCTTATAAATTATTTTATATAGCATTTACAAATCTTTCAATATATAGAATTTCATAATTAAATATCCATTATAACTAAATATAGGTATGTAGTTATACATTTTTAAATTTTACAAGTAAATGTATGCATGTATGTATGTTACTACCTTTGAAAGGCACAATTACCAACAATCAGAATTTTCTCCCCTTTGTAATTTTCTGTGGTTTACTCTATAAAATAAATACTATTCTTATAATTAGGGAAGTAATCATAAGTGAATTTCTCTCCTACAAGTCTACACAGGACATTTAAACTTTAATTGTGCTACTGGGGTGTAGAAGTAACCACATATGTACCACCCCATTCACTTGGCGAAGCTGAATAAGTGTCTCCATGTTTGGGTGACACTGCCATCACTCCTGACTCGGCTTAGCATATCCCTTCCCTCATTCTTCAGGGTTCCCACTCATGGATAAATTACACACAACTTTGAGAGTGGAGACAGCCAAATCATATTCCTCACATCTCAACAAATACAATTTCATATACATAAAAACAATAATGTTGTATAAATACAAAATTCATGTAATCTTCCCCGATCTTACAGGTTTTATAATGTCTTTCTCACATAGTCCTCATTGCATAGATTAAAAAAGACAGAAATTAGAAATTATTATCCACAGAATAAGTAGCTAAGCTAGAATTTCAGCCCAAGAACTTTGGGTCCACAGCCAATATTGAATGGACTCAAAGAAAAAGACTCAAAGTGTTAGGCCCATGTCTATCAAAATCACCTTTCTTCCTTCCTCTACATCAGTGGTTCTCACCTGTGGGTCACGACCTTTTGGGGATCAAACTACCCTTTCATAGGGGTCAAATAAGACCACTGAAAAACACAGATTACATTATATCATAACAGTAGGAAAATTACAGTATTAAGGTAGCAATTAAGTATTGTTATGGTTCGGGGTCCACATGAGAAACTCTATAAAGAGTCACTGTGTTAGGAAGGTGAGCATCATGCTCTATCTCCTAAGAGGTCAGAATCCCACAACCATTTTTTCAGGTTTGTTTACCTACAGGTTCCTTTAGTTTGACCAGTGGGAAGCTCTAATAGGATAGTAGAGGACTTGGGGAAAGGAAAAGTACATTAACTGTTTCTTGCTCTTCAGTGCCTCCAATGATTTGGTGAAGTTCCTGCTTTTGCTGTCTGGCTCTGGCTTTTAAACTATCTCCAGCAGCTCCCCCGCCTCCCTCACCTCCCATCCAACTGCCAGTTTTCACATAGTGTTGCTAACCTCTGCTTTCTGACCTCTGTAGTTCCTAACACAGACACACACACACACACACACACACACACACACACACACACACACACACACACACACTGTGTAAATTCATGGATTAAGTTCCCTCTTGGAAATATTGTCATCTCCCCACAGAGACTGCTTCAGTTTAAGTTTTCCAAGAAACACACCTGCTGGGCTTTACATCCAAATGGCATTAGAGTTTCTGAATTTCTCAGTACCCTTTCTTTTCAAATGATGTTGTGGAGGAAATATTTTTTCATGTCTCAAAATCTTATAAACCGTTTTAAAGAAAGCTAAGTTTCCTGATTTCCAGTGATGGCCCCCTGTCATATTTCAGACAGGAGTAGCAGGGCTCCAGAGTCCTGATGGATACTTTGTTTAGAACTATGAGGGCAGGTGCTGCACTCTGCGCCTTAGTTACAACTGCAAGGGCAGCATCCTACACATAACTCACAGTGTATACTAAGTTAATGCAACCTGATGCTTACTTGTTACATCCGTCATTCCCAATGGATGTTTGCCTCAATACCTCTGACTACTTTGCACAGTAATTGATTAACTTTATACAATTGATACTTAAAATTATGTAGAATGTTATAAAAAAAGACACACAAAGAAATGGTTAGAAGTGTGGTGAAGGAGCAAAGGAGTCATTCTGAAACCACTTCTGAAGAAAAAGATGGAAGGAAGGAAGGAAGGAAGGAAGGAAGGAAGGAAGGAAGGAAGGAAGGAAGGAAAGCTCAAACCTGAACCCTGGAGGACCAGAAACACTCCCATCACCACCATAGTGAAGGATCAGGAGACACTTAGAGGCGCTCTCAGCAGACATCATACTTAACTATGGATATTTTAAAAATAACCTGAATGAAAGACAGCATGTTGTCAGGAAGAAACTAAGACTGAAATATTTACTAATGAGAGAGATGCCAGAGTGGGGCACATCTAATGGAAATGCTTCCTTCCGTGACTGGGTCAATGCATGACCTAAACATTGTCAAGCCCAAATGCTCGCTCTAAAAACCCATTGAAACATATGGCTGATAAGCTGGAACCCCCTGAGCAGTCCATGTTATTTCAAGTGGAGGAATAGGAGGCTTTCAAATGCTCATAGATTATTGACCGTGCCATGGGAACCAGCAACTGAGGAACACCAGTGTTGTAAGGCAAGTTATGTGACTTATAAGCAGCAGAAGGGCAAAGCTCATCTAACACAAAGCAAACAACCATCCCCAACACACACACACACACACACACACACCCCTGATAATCCTGAAGGTTCACATAATCCAGCAGTAGAGCACAAGTGAACTACCACACTCCAATATTGAAACAGTACACAAAAGCTGTATTTTTAGTTTTATTCGTTCACTCTCCACACAGAGTACCCCAGAACAGCAAACATTAATTGGTTTCATCTGTACTTATTATGAGTGAATTTTTAAGCTGTTCAACTTGACCTTTTTCTTCTCCTCCCTACCTATTGATACAGTTTATTTTCTCCATCGTCTGTCTCCGTGGCCTTACATCAGGCTGGGCTTCACCTTCCTGCATACTGGTCTGAACTCCAGGTAGTCACACTGGAGTTCTAGCTGTCAGGTCTCTGGGAGGTACATTTGTACTGAGCAAGGACAGACCTCGGATATCCCAAGAAAAGATCAGCATTGTCACTTCTGAGTTCCCCTTTCTCACGGTAGCCTGGCAACCAAACTGAGTCTCTTTGATGGAGGGCGCTCCTGCTAGAAAACAGCATTATGAAAAGCGTCAGGGTCATCTTTAGAAACCTAGAGAAAACAAAACAAAACCCCCCAAAAGCCTACCACCAAGAAGGCAAAGGGGGGGGGGGGGATAACCGTGCACAACTTAATTATTCAGCCGCACACAACTGCGCCTGTCAGGCCTTGGTAACAACACTCACTTGAATTTAATTAAGTTTGTCCCTTTGGCCTATGAGCTTTTGGGCGGACCTGCTGGAGGGGGATGAAAAGCGAGCAGGCTCCTTGAGGCCATTGTTGATAAGGAAGGGCACAGCGTTCTCAAGTGAGGTAAATTCCCACCCCTTTGCGCACAGAGTGACCTGGGGGATAACCTTTTGAAGGGAGAGTTTGAAAGTTGGGTGGCCTGAGAGCCAAGAGAGAGGACAGCTTTTCCCACCACCAACATGCCCGCCCCTCCTGGAAGCAGCATGCTCAAGTGTGAGAGGCTGAGCCCTTGGACCTTTAAAGTCACTGTGATTCAGATGCCAGCTTGGCCACTCACTACTAGTTCTGGTACTTGGGGCAAATTAACTTACTGTGGTGAGCCTCAGTTTCCTTGTCTGTAAGCTAAAAAGTCAAAACTGCCTGAAAGAATGATTCAGACTAAACAAAGGAATCTGGGTAACAGGCATGGGTGGGCACTGGGTGCTCTCAGTGACCCCCTCCCCATTTCTTGCCTAAATTCTCACTTAATACTATGGAATGATTTCCAGGCTTGGTAGAAGAACAAAGGGCCATCAAAATCTTGTTAGTAGAAACCTGTGCCCTCCTGATGGCCCTCAGTAATGTCTCACTGTCTTATGCCCACATGTTGTTCTCTTAAATAAATGATCTTTTCCCGGTCATTTCTTGCTTTGTTAACCAGCACTTATTAGTCACCCAGGTAAGAGGGCTTCAACAGCTCTTGCCCCTCTCTTCCAGGAAGTTGGTTACTCAGGCTCTTGGGTTTCCCCAATCTGAGTTTCTCTCCACACAAACCATGATTTTGTAGGCAGGTTGGGATACCATTTGTATTAATTTTTTTTTCTTTTGTGTTTTTTCAAGACAGGGTCTCACTATGTAGCTGTAGCTGTCCCAGTGCTCACAGAGATCCACCTGGCTCTGCCTCCCAAGTGCCAGGATTCAAGGCAGGCACTACTATGCCTGGATCTTGTATTATTTGCATTTTTAATACAATATCAAAAAATAATGAATAAACAATTTTTAGAGCATCTTTGAGTCACTTTAAAATAAACATTTAGAATTTTTTTGTCAACATCTCTCTAAATTAACCAAGACAGACTATGTAGAAATATTCTATTTGGTACACTAATTTTTTTTTTAACTTACAAAAAGATAAATCCACAAACTAAACAAGATTTCAGTGTGAAACACTCCGAAGACTACTGAGATAAGAATATAAGTGTTAAGAAGTAAACAGCTGCTGACTTTAAATCTACAAACAGACTGACCTCAGAAAGCTGGAAGCTGCCTCCCAGGGAAGGAAGAGGGTCTGGTAATTACTAGAAACTTTTATTATTCAAAAAACTACTAGTATTTTCATTCTTGTAAGCTCCAAGTCATCTTATTTTGCTTTTATTTTGGTTAATTGGATTAAAACTTTGATTTGATTAAATGAAATTTGATATTCTGAACTTGATTTTGATTATTGACAACTTTATTCTATTATGGAAAAAAATTGAAAATCATAACCACATTTTCCTATTAGAACTCAAGTTGCCTTAGATACCAGCTGGCTCACCTTCTTATTTTTCTACAAGTGAAAAAATCCTGAGGCTTGGAATTGTTCAGAGACTCATCTGGGTCCTGCCCCCAGTCAGAGGCAGAAGATGGGCATGGGAGTCTTTTGTTTTCCCAGTTACATCTTTTTCCAGTCTGAGAACCAGAGGTCTTATCTCCATGGGTCCTAGTCACCAAAGACCCAGATAGCAGAAGATCTGAGGTCTGAAAGGAGCCAGATTCCCCAGCTTTAAAGGAGAGAGAGAGTGCGACAGTGCTCAATCTATTTCATCATTACATCATCAGATGTCACCATCTTGGTGGTGGTGATCTGCTGACAAGCTCACAAGCACGTAGAAAAGTGACATTTTGCTAACTACGTGGGCATCCCTGAGCCCTGTCAAATTGACATATAAAATTATCCATCAGAGGATGGTTGCAGGGCTATATAAATTGACCCTCCCCCCCAAAAAAGGGGGCTCATAGGGAATTAGTGAACAGTCTCTGAATAATGGCATCTTGGCAGAGTTTATGCCACCAAGCAGATGTAGGCGGGATTATGCAACGAAACTGAAACAAGTATTTATTTCACAGTGATAGTTTACAAGGAACCACGATAATTTATCATTTTCTAAAGGAGACAACTGAGGCATGATTACTGGGGCTAACAGTAAACAAACCCTGGAGAATGAGTGTATAATAACTATCAGCTGCTTTGAACGGTCGCTAGGATCAGGTTAAGACATAAAGGGCTGAAGCTACAGCATGTGGAATCTAATTTGTTTTGGCCATGGTATTTGAGAGCTTCCAGAGGGTATGGTTTCTCAAAGTTTGTGTGTGGCATCCTTTGATTAAAAGAAAAAGAATACTCCATCTGGCTTCAGTTGGCCCCTGTGACAAGCCAGGGCTCACTGCAGCTATAGGACAAGGGTTTGCATGAAAGGTGGTGTCAAAGGAGAAGAAGTCATTTAGAGCCCATAGACACTGAGGGATAAGATCTCACCATAATCAGGATCAAGCCAGAATAACTTACTGTATTTACTCCTAAGCTGGGCATGATGAATATTGCTATATCAAAATGCGTCCAAGGCCTACGATGAGCTCTGTCTGGGAAACATCCCATAACCACAACCCATCCTAAGCGCCATGGCATGTAAGGGTACTAATCACTTTTATTTAACATCCTTAAATTTTTACAACCAAATCACCCAGCTCACACTCACATTAGCCTGTGAGCAAGCTGCAGAAGGGTGGCATTTGGCAGCAGGTTGTAGAACTCTGATGTCTGGACTCAGTGAGAATCTCTGAATGAGGCTCCTGCTTCGGCAGCATCTGCAGAGGGGCTGTTTCTAGAGACTTCTTTGACATGCAGGCTGAGAGGCATCTTGATTTTGGTTGTATCCCTCTAAATATCAGCTGGAAATATTGTGTGTGCGTGTATGTGTGCACAAATGCGCATGCTCACACACTAGATGGAGTACTTATGCCCCAAGGCCCTGAAATTCAGACTATTAGGATGCAGGACAGTAGCCATCACCACTGAGGTGGTGTGTTAACTTAAACACCAGTATCTATATGGCTTCGAGCTAGTTTTGGGGTAGCCATATGGTAAGCCCAAAACACTTGGTTCAGTAACAGTCCTCACCCCAAAGATGGCTGAGCCTCCTATGGTTGCTTTTGAATCTGGAATGAATGGAAACTAGCTCACCAGTTAGACCTGTCTCAAATGAGCCTTCTTTTTCTGCAGATTTTCTATTACTTTGCCTAGATTATATGCCAGACCTTAAATGCCTTTCTCAAATTTCCTTTTGCTAAAAAAAAAAAAAAAAAAAAAAAAAAAAAAAAAAAGTCTCAGTGATGGTGAGATCAATGGCTCGGCAGGTAAAGGGACTTCCCACAAATGCTGGTGAGCTCAGCTTGACCCCCGAGGTGAATATTGAAGGAGAAAATCAACTGCTGTGAATGCAAAGCTCCTCTGACTTCCACAGACACCGTGACACACGTGTACCTGCCTGCACACACACCATAAATGTAACTTAGTTCCTATAATTTTACTTCATTGCCTAGTAGTTCTATATCATTAATTTTAGTATTTGGAAATATTTATCTCAAATATTTTATCTCACCTCACAGTATATATTATGAAAGTGCCATTCAAGAGTTAGCAAATTACACTGAAATTCACTAGACTTAGAAACTACCTGACAGTTTTTGTTTGTTTGTTTGTTTGTTTGTTTTTCGAGACAGGGTTTCTCTGTGTAGCCCAGGCTATCCTGGAACTCACTCTGTAGACCAGGCTGGCCTCGAACTCAGAAATCCGCCTGCCTCTGCCTCCCAAGTGCTGGGACTAAAGGCGTGCGCCAACTACCTGACATGTTAAAGATAAAAATCCATAAAGTCATAAGGCATAGATGCCTAACTCCTTTGCCATTAGGAAACAGAATGGGGAAATGAAAGAGAAGAGTGCAAGATAAAGGCATCCGGGGTAACTCTCTTCTCGCATTAGCAACCTTAACTCCCAAAGCACACTGAGGTAGAGAAGCCTACTTCCTCCTGTCTGTATGTGAAGCTGGCCAGACTAGGAAAACCAGTACCTCCACTCAGGTATGTCTCCTATGTGCACATAAACACAGACATGCAGACAGAAGACACAGTCAGAAGCTGAACCCATACTCATTGAACCCCATGAAATCAATGCCAGATATTCATCTACTTTTTAAAAGTCTATTATGTTTTGCCTATGAATGAGGCACAACTTCTTAGAATAAAAAAAAAAAAAAAATCAGAATTCTACTTATTTTTTTCTGTGGCCCTGAAATTGGATTCCTTTGAATGATAATTTATCCTGGGAAAGCATTATTAATAATGCAGAAATGTCAGAAAATGAATCTAATTATAAATTATACTCACATCCCATTCTAAGTTAGAATTTGAGACATTAGTAACATTTGGTGTGTTGTTTAATTTTCCTCAGTCGGATCTTAGAAAATGAGGAAGCTGGGCAGTGGTGGTCCACACCTTTAATCCCAGCACTTGGGAGGCAGAGGCAGGCAGATTTCTGAGTTCGTGGCCAGCCTGGTCTACAGAGTGAGATCCAGGACAGCCAGGGATACACAGAAAGACCCTGTCTCAAAAAACAAAAAACAAAAAAAACAAAAACAAAAACAACAAAAAAGGAAGAAAGAAAGAAAGAAAGAAAGAAAGAAAGAAAGAAAGAAAGAAAGAAAGAAAGAAAGAAAGATGAGGAAAGAATTGGAAAGCAAACTCCAAATTAGGGCCCATGCCCTCACCTCTGTTTACCACACAAATTCCCACGAATGAATGAGGAGTATTTCAGACACTCTAAATGTGTTAGGCGGTGCCATTGGGTCAGACTTAGCAACCCAACATGGTAGAGCTAAGGCCCTGACTATGTCACTTCTAGAGCATTATTTCATTTATAAATGTGATGGGTTTTTAAATGAATCAAAATGTGTTTCCCTTTATCACTGCTCTACGGTAGTGCTGTTTCTACAGACTTAACAGGCACAATTACTACTATTATGATTAATTATTAATGTTGTCTCTCCCTCACAGATGAACAGTACACCAGACACCACAACAGCTGCTGCTCCTGAAAGGTGAATGGATGCTTGAACACGCGTAGACATGTTACATGATTCAATTAGAGCATGGCCTTATTTAGCTTTTTAGACCCCAATGAAAAAGTAAGTGGTCATGCATGATTTTATTTTAAAAAAATTCACAAACACTGTAAGAATACTGCGTTCTGATACAAAAGCCTACTAACAGGTATTGTCATAATTGAATATAATTATATGAAAATGAGACTAGCGGAAAACAAGCCCACAAGACCGCAGGCATCTCCTCTTCCTGATTAAGTCCCCACCCCCGCTGCTGTGCTGTGGCAACGCCATAGCTGCTTCCCTCTATTTTCCTGTGGTTCCCAACACACAGCAACATGTTTCCAAGAGGGAGAGATCTTGCCCCAAATGCCTGAGCCCTACAGTCCAGTCTCTGGGATACGTAGCTGGGCCACTGGAGAGTAGAAGACAGCCCCGTGAAAGCCCCTGAGGCGCTGTCTTTCTCCTCATCACTAGGAGGTAAATTTGCTAGCAGTCTGTAACAAAGAAAGTGGTCACTGCTTCATATTGCTCATGTTTAGCTTTGTGTGTGTGTGTGTGTGTGTGTGTGTCTCATCTCTCAACAGCAGGATGACATCTTAAGCCAGTAGATTTAATATCTCAGGCTACTCTAATTTTCTAAGGGTCTGTTGAGCTTTTCTAACAAATCATCACTCTACACTTAATTTCAAACAATAAAACCATGAGATGTGAGTGACTCCCACCTGCCCTCAATCTACTCTCCATTGAAGAGCCTGACCCCTCACTCTGAGATGTAGTGTTATTGTTCTGCCTGTGGCCAGGGATGATTTACTCATCCCAAGTGCTTACTCAAGCTATACCCTCCTACACTGTTGTTACAATAAATTATATTTCAATTATATATTTTAAAAAAATGGAATTCAAATTATGATCCCTTCTGCTTGGTACCAGAGGTTAGACTGTGGGTGTGAGTTCAAGACAAAAAACAAAATGGATGCCTGTTAAATTATAAGATTGTGTTCCATGAGTAACAAAATGGATTATAAAAGTAAAGATACAATGGCATCTTGTTAAATACATCCTATGATAAATTTGGACGATGATAGAAATAATATTATTTATAAGTTGGATACTGTGGGAGAGGAATCCACAGATTCATCAGGTAATTAAAGAAAATCAAAATGAAATCTATGCCAGTAGCATGGGTAGGAGGCAGTGCAAAGGACGAGCCAGGCGCTGCGACTTCACATTAGGGTTGCCAAAGCAGGAAGATAACACGTCCTTACCCAAACTGGCAGACAAAATGCAGGATCGTTTCAGCAAAGGAGACATCTCTGTATCTCTTAGAAGGCTATCAAACATCAAAGCTATAATTTATAACTTCAATATTAAGAAAAGAATAAAAAAAACACATACAGGTCCGAAAAATTCTAAAGACACAGAACATTAAAAAAAAAAATCATTCTAGGCCTGGAAGTAATCAACATAGAAGTAAGTTATAATTTAAACACAATGCAGTTCAATATGTTACTGGTATGCTGACATGTCCTAGAGCCAGAAGCATTGAGACAGATACACATAAAAGAGAAACAGGAATTTGGACTAAAAGATTTGTGGATCAATACACTATGAGTTTTCTGAGCTGACAGACCCCAATTTCTGTCTATCAGATTCACCTGTGCTGCTCACTAAACATAGAAGCAACATGGCCAAATCCACTCAGGGAAGCAGAAGAGGGTGTAGTTGAAAAATAAGTAATTTTTCTGTACCAAAAGGGTCCTTCAAAACTTTATTACAATTATTAGTGCATATGTGTGCGTGCACATGGCTAGTAGGCTCATAGGCACACATGTGGAAGTCAGAACTTCTTGCAGAAGCTGCTTCTCTCTGTTCACTGTATGGGTCCTGGGGCTCAACTAATTTTAGCACCCTTGAAGGTAAGAGCCTTTATCCCTTGAGCCATCTTGCCATCCCAGCCCAAACTGTTCTTATGCTTATGATACTTTCAGTATCTCTCAAGACTGCATTTAGTTGTAATGATAGAAGATCTACAGCATATATGTTAAATGACCAAAAAAGTCATTTACAGCCAAATTACTGACAGCATTCAAGATATGACAAAGTTTTCTTCAGGTAGCTGGTAAAGATTGTTACCTCGTTTTCAATATAGAATGTAGAGACTGGACTTTGTGAACAGAAGAAAGAAAGGTTGTGGCAGAAGAAAATTTTGTCTTTATTAAAGTTATAATGAAGTATTTGAACTTGTTTTCTAATAAACTATTTAGGCCAGTCATTGGAGCAAATCAATTTCACGTCAATTTCTGCCTTCATAATAAAAGATTCTCTTTGAAGAAATGAACAGATGAAGGATCATTGCCACATGATAAGTGTTCTGGGATTATGGAGGGCAGAGGTTGGCCGAGGGAGAGCTGACAACTTAAAAATGTACACTCATCATAAGAACCTACAGGATCCTGCCTCATAGCAAGGAATCTGAACGAGACTCTTTGCCAATAGGCTGGCTGTGCTGATGCCCCAGGATCTGCTAAACACTGAGAAGATAGCAAGACTTCACCTGCTCTTTCACCAAAATACCCTGTTTATGACCGAGATAGCTGCTTCTTTAAATATGTTTCGGGAGATGTTTATAGGTATTTAATTTTTAAGAGAAGTTCAGACTGACATGATTTCTTAGTTGATAATGGCACTTGCTGCCACGTCTGACAGCCTGAATTTTATTGCTGGGATCTACATGATAGAAAGAGAACACTGTCCCCTGCAAGTTGTCCTCTGACCTCCATACAAAAACTCTAACACACATACAAATGAAACTTTTTAAAAGCTGCTTCCCATGGTTCTCAACATTCCTAATGCTGCTGCTCTTTAGTGCAGTTCCTCACATGGTGGTAAGCCCCCAACCATAACATTATTTTCATTGCTACTTCATAACTGTAATTTTGTTTTGTTTTGTTTTGTTTTGTTTTGTTTTGTTTTGTTTTGAGACAGGGTTTCTCTGTGTAGCCCTGGCTGTCCTGGAACACACTCTGTAGACGAGGCTGGCCTCGAATTCAGAAATCCACCTGTCTCTGCCTCTCAAGTGTGTGTGCCACCACTGCCCAGCCATAACTGTAATTTTACTACTGTTATTAATTGTAACATAAATATATTTGGAGACAGAAGTTTGTCAAAGGGGTTATGACCAACAGGTTGAGAACCACTAGTTTAGCCAAACCCACATGATCATGACTATGGTAAAAGGTAAGAAATATTTTACTTACTATCTGGAGGAAAACTCAAGTCTAGATTAAAACTAAAATCAAACTAAGCCTGTAGATGCAGTTTTAGATCCTAGCTATCCAGGGCGGTTGGTATAGGAGGAGGATCAGATGTCCAAGGCTAGCCTAAAAAGCTTAGTGACAACCGTCTCAAAATAGTTTAAGATGAAGAAATTGCTTAGGACATTGCTCAGTGATGAAGTGCCTGCTAGCAAGCATCAAACCCTGGTTCAACCTCTGGTCCTCTGGTCCTCTGGTCCAACAGAAAGAAAAAAGAGCAAAAAATGAAAAGAAGTTTTCAAACTACTGCCTGGGGAGATGGCTCAATGGGTTAAGGGTTTACTGTATAAGTTGGAGGACCTGAGTTCAAATCCCCGGAACACTTGTGTAAAACTGGGCATAGCAGCAAGTGTCAATAATCCTAGTGCAACTGAGTTGGGCAGGAGAGACAAGAGAATCAGCAGAAGACAGTAGGACAGCTAGCCTGGTGTATGCGAAAGATAGGAGCCCTGTCTCAGATGAGTTAAAAAGTCAATGTTTGAATGAAATATTCCCCATAAGTCTCGGGGATTTTAATTTTTAGTTCTTAATTGGGGAGAATTAAGAGGTGTGGCTATGTTGGAGGAAACATACCACCAGGGGCAGGTTTGAGATTTCAAAAGACTCATTTTAGTTTGAGTTAGCTCTCTTAGCTATCTGTTTGTGAATTAAGGCTTGAGCTTGCCTGTCTGTTACCAAGCTTTTCATCATGTTGTGATGGGTTCTTATCCCTCTGGAGCCCTAAGCCTGCAGATAAATCCTTCTTTCTATAAGTCGCCTTGGTTGTGACACTTTATCACAAACATAAAAGAGTAACTAGTACAATCAACAGCCAAGGTTATCCATGATCTCTGCACATGTACCAAGCCACATGTGGGTCCACGTTGATACATGTGTATAAACAAATTGGCATCACTACATCAACAACATGACTATTGTGGTGGTTTGAATAGGTATGGTCCCCATAGCATGTGTTTGAAGGCTTGGCCCATAAAGAGCGGCACTAGTAGTAGGTGTGGCCTTGTTGGAGTGGGTGTGGCCTTGTTGGAGGAAGTGTGTCACTGTGTAGACAGGCTTTGAGGTCTCATCTATACTCTGCACGGCATACAGTCTCTCCTTGCTGCCTGTGGATCAAGATGTAGAACTCTGGGTTCCGTCCCCAACACCATGTCATTCTGTACGCTACCATGTTTCTTGCCATGAGGATAATGGAATAAAACTTTGAGACTATAAGGAAGCCCCAATTAAATGTTTTCCTTTATAAGAATTGCCTTGGTCATGGTGTCTCTTTAAAGCAATAAAACCCTAAGACAACTATGTTGCATGATAGTTTCTAACTATAAAACAAAAGGACATGTCTAAATGGTAGCAAAATGATTTCCTGAATCACAAGATAGAAAAATAAAAATATTCACCTGAGATCAAGCAAAACCAAATCAACCAATCAAACAAACAAATTACAAGCTGAAAGGTGGGGGTTCATGGAAGTGGAAAAATGAAGTAGATTTCAATATCAGGATCTTGACACACTTCTGTTTGCTCACCTCAGACACTGCGGCTCCACAGTCGCGCTCTGGTTCACGCCTACTTGGGGACCCTGTGCTCACGCTACTCACTGCCCTTTTCCCTCCCACCCATCTAAAATGTCTATTAGTCTCCAGAGCATCTTTCTGAAAACTGCAGAGGAAAAGTCAGGCTCGCACTGACCCAGTACGAGATGGCATCAATATTAAAAAAGAAATTCAAGAAAGAAGTAACAAGAAATATTCTCAAGGAAGCCATACTAATACTAAGGCATCCTATCTGAAGAAAGATGCTGAATTTAAAAAGATATTTGGTTTCACTAAAGATTCGAGAGTATGTCTTACTCAAATTCCTGACCATCTGGACTCTGGAAAAGGTTTTAATTCCTTTAACAGTTTGGTTAAAAGTAGTTCTTACAAAGATGCAGACTTTGTGGAGAAGGAAGAAGGAAAAAACCAGAGTTTCTCTAAGAAAAGATGAACAAAAACCATGAAGAAGATGCACTATGCAAAAAAGAGAAAAATTGAGAATGCTGGTGACATGGTCATGAATGTCATGAATGGAACTGATGTTGCTAGTTCCAACTCCTTAGTAGTATTTTACCAACCTCAGACATATCACAACATAACACTGTCACAAGCCATAGTACACCCTCAAAGACAAGAGAACTGAGGCAGAACACTGTTCTCATGACAAGCAGGAAAAGGGCACATTAAGTTCAAGCACATCTTTTGAACAAAGTACTTATTTTAATAAAAATATTTACTGAAGACATTTTTCCAGTGACACCACCAGAACTAGAAGAAACCATAAGAGATGAAAAAATAAGAAGACTTAAGCAAATTCTAAGAGAAAAAGAAGCAGCTCTTGAAGAATTGCATAAGAAGATGCACCAAAATCAATATCAGGATCTTAAATCATCAGGAATCCATGGCTGCAAATGAGGGACAGTAAATAATGACTACCCCAAACTGATCTGAAACCCCTGAATAAGCCACACAGAGCAAAAATAGCCTATACCTCACCTGAACCGGCCAAGTGAAGAAAAACAAACAAACAAACAAACCTGTTCTTCCAGCCAGGAACTAGAAGGGAATCTTGTCTCTGGAATTCTGGATTCAAAGAGAAAGAGAAAAAAAATCAACAGTTATAACCAAAATCTCCCCTGACGATTGAAGACTACAAAAGTATTGTCACAGAAGTGTAGGATTCAAATTTCTATTACCCATGTGCTCATGGAAAATCCAGACTGAAAAGTAAATTTATCTGGTCCTATATGGAAACAATCCCACGGCAATAGTAGGAAAGAAGATGCCAGAGATTTTACAGAATTATTGAAAAACACAAATGCATAGTTAAACACACACACACACACACACACACACACACACACACGCGCGCGCGCGCGCACGTAAGATTCAAGAATAAAAGCAAATTTAGCTCAGTGTTTTGATACAAACGTAATCACAGCAGCACTTGAGAAGCTGAGGCAGGAGGATTGCAAGTTGAAGGTCAAACTGAACTACATAGTAAAAAGTCCATCCCAGGAAGGAAGGAAGGAAGGAAGGAAGGAAGGAAGGAAGGAAGGAAGGAAGGAAGGAAGGAAGGAAGGAAAGGGAGGAAGGAAGGAAGGGTGAGAGGGTGGGAGGAAGGCTGGGGTTATGTTTTTGCGGGTAAAGGGTCTGCCATATATGCTAGAGGAACTAAATTCAGATGCCCAGTGGAAGTGTTATAGATCTGAGGGAAAAAGTTTCTCCAATGGAAACGTTACAGCTCTGAGGTGGGAGTTTCCCGATGCCAAGTGTTACAATTCTGAAGGGAAAGGTTTTCTCAATGCAAGTGTTAGGGCTCAGGGGAGAGGTATCCTGGCAGTCTGGAGCCAAGAAATATCACAAGGTCACACTGCATAACAAACCTCATGTGAGAGATCTACTGGGAGAGACGCAAGGTAGTGTCTCTGCTCCAGAGAGAAGCAGGGGGGCACTGGGAAGAACACTGGCTTAAATGGGGGGTGTTGGGAGGAGTTTTTCAGGGTAGAGATTTCCCTTCAAGTCCTGGGCTTGCATTGAGCCTAGGCGTTGGTGGATTTTCCTGCTCAGGGATTGGCGAGTTTGGGTCAAGGATTTTCATCTGCAAGTGGGCTCAGACCTCTTTCCCTACATCCAGCACTAACAAAACTCAGGTGTGTCTGTAGCCCTAGTTCTAAGAGAGCAGTGGAGACACCTGCATCACCAGAGCTCACCGATTGGCTAGCCTAGGCAAACTAGCACACTCCAGCTTCAGTGAAGAGACTAGACCCTGTCCCAGAAAATTAAGGTGGTCGACAACTGAAGAAGATACTCGGTGTTGACCTCTACCCTACACACACACACACACACACACACACACACACACGCACGCACACACGCACGCACGCACGCACGCACGCACACGCACACGCACACACAGACACACACTGCGAACATACACAGCGCACAAACAAAAAGAAAAGAGGGGGATGGGCGGTGGTGGCGCACACCTTTAATCCCAGCATTTGGCAGGCAGAGGCAGGCGGATTTCTGAGTTCAAGGCCAGCCTGGTCTATAGAGTGAGTTCCAGGACAGCCACGGTTACACAGAGAAACTCTGTCTCGAAAAACCAAAAAAAAAAAAAAAAAAAAAAAAAAAAAAAAAAAAGAAAGAAAGAAAAGAGGGGCTGAATATATACCCAAAACACCAAGGACAAGGAAAACACTAGTTTAAGGAAAATTTCATAGAAGAAATAGCAGGAGTTGTCAAACTCTCTACCTCCCTGCAAATTACCAGAATAAAACAGTACAATTGAGGGAGTCCACGAACCTCGAAGGCTAAATTGTTTTAATGTTATTACACAGTACGTGGCTCTGCTCGCTGTCATTTCCAATTCTTTTGTGAACTGAGTTAATATTTACATAAAAACCATGTACACTGCTATAGAACAAGTGCATTATTAAATAAGGATGAAGAAGCTTAACGAAAATAACTTGCAAATAAAAACTCTCAGTAACCAAACCAATACTGCAAGTGGATGTTTTAACATTAGGAGATCCATTAATAAGGTTTATCACAGTAAGAAACAAACATACGACTGTCTGTATATGGCAGAGAGACCGTCATAAATTAATATGAATTTTAAAATCAGTGACTTTTCTTTAGTTTTATAAAGATCCATTTGTCACCTCCAAACCCAGCATCTTGCCTAACAGAAAGGTTGAGCGGTGCTCACACTAAAGTGAAGAGCAATCCAAAGAACACCCGCTTTGTCTTAGGTACTAATGCACTGATGCAGAGCCAACATAATTAGAGAGAAATATGAGTCCTAATCCAAAGGAAAGAATTAAGTTCTTTGTTTACAGAAGAAATGGTTGCATATATAGAAGACTCATAATAAAAATCATCCTACAAATAATAAAATATTTTGTTAAATAAAATTATCACAAAACCAAAAACTTCCAAATGTATGAAAATTATCAGTTTTCATGTAATAGTGAAAAAGAAAATTCCATTTTTGCTAGAAAAAAAAAAAGGTAAAACTAAACAGGTACAGACCTGGCAATGTGCAAAATCTACAAGAAAGAATCTATGGAACACTGTAAACCATAGGGATTATCAGGAGAAATGTTCTTACCAGAAAGATTCAAAATCACTAAAATGTCAATTCTCTCTAATTTTTAAAATGTAACCCAAATCAAATTCTTTAAAATCAATTTTTTAATAATTAGGCAAGGTGAGTTCAGAGTTCAGGCGTGAAACTAGGTAAGTAACAATAGTCAGTAAAAACAACTAGGAAAAGTCAAACAAAGGCTGGGAGACCCACCAACTTGTAAGCACACTAACAATTGATGCACGATTAATAAACAAACAAAAATCTCTACACACATAACATCGGACTCACATGAATATGTGTACATGAAATGAGTGTGCAATAAAGAAGGTACCTCAGAGCACCAGGAAAAGAGAATTTTCTAATAAGAAATAGACAACTCTATAGGCTTGGAAAAACTGGATCCACTCCTCAAACCATACACCAGCATGAATTCCAACAGAAGCCAGACACATAAATGTGAAATATTAGCCCCTGGGAGCCTGAATTAATTCCAAGTTCATCATAAAAATCAAAGAGAAGCAGCAATGTGGGAAAATATTGGTAACCAATATCATAAAAATATAATATCATTTATGAACACCGAACTCCCAAAGTTAGGCAAGTAAGGCCAATGGCAACAAAAAATGGGCAAAAGATACCGACAGACAACAGGAAAAAGTTACAAAGTGTCCCAAGCAGTGTTCCCCTCAAATTCATGGTCATTCAAAACCTCAGGATCTGATGCTATTTGAAAGGAGCACTTCTGCAGATTCGATTAGTTAAGAAGAAGCAATAATGGAGTAAGATGGACCCTATGATTGGCGGCCCTAGGGGATGTCTATGAGAAGTCCTGGAAAGGTAAGGCTTTGAGAAGAGGGTGTACAGATGATGTCACTGTACCGACTAATCAGGAATCAGAGGACAAGAGGCTGAGGACAACCACCACCAAGGGGCCTCCGGAAGAAACAGCCTACCAGCACCGGCATGGAAATTTCCCTTCCTCCGGATCAGTTAGACAATAAATCTCTGTCGCTTGAAAATACCAGGTCTGTGGACAACTTGTATGTTAGCCAAGGAAATGAATACACGACCCTAACAGAAAAAAAGAGACAAATTCAAATTTTATTTAGAATTCTCTTTACTATTGAAATGTTCTATTTCAGTCAATGCCACATATTGATAAGGAGCAATTTTCACCCATTGCGACCTCTGAGCCTAAACTAAAGACTAATTTGAAAAACCTTTTAAACAGATATATGCCATCTCTCCTGTCCCCAGATGGTCATGGGAATGAATGGAAACCTACAACTGATAGAGGTGGGGGGCATCTTGAGGATGTGACAGAGACCTGGGATAGAGGAGGCATCCAAGAATCAATGGGGGTGACCATAACTGTGACTCACAGCATTGGTTAATATGGAACCTGAAGAGGCCACCTCCTGTAGCCAGGCAGGAGCCTCAAGTGGAGCAATAGGGACACCAACCCACCCACAAAACATTCCACCCAAAATTTATCCTGTCTATAAGAAATGCAGACACGGGGGATGGAGCAGAGACTAACAGAATGGCTAACCAATAAGCAGCCCAACCTGAGAGCCATCCCATGGGCAAGCACCAATCCCTGACACTATTAATGATCCTCTGTTATGCTTGCAGACAGGAGTCTAGCATGGCTGTCCTCTGAGAGGCTCCACCCAGCAGCTGACTCAGACAGATGCAGACACCCACAGCCAAACAGTAGATAGAGCTTGTGAACTCTTATAGAAGAATAGGAGGAAGGATTGAGGGCCCCAAAAGGGATAGGAATTTCACAGGAAGACCAACAGAGTCATCTCACCTAGACACGTGGAAATGTCAGAGAGTGACCCACCAACCATACAAGGGCTGGACATAGCCCCACCCCCCACATATGTAGCAGATGTGCAGCTTGGTCATGGGTCCTGAACAACTGGAGTGGGGTGCTGTAGCATTTTCCCTGTCCAATCACATTAGGGCAGCGACAGGCCTGTGACTGGACAGGAATAGAGAGGTGGAACGAGAGTTGGAGGAGGAGAAGGTCAGAGTAGCAGGAAAAGGTCAAGATCATGGAGACAGATGATGATCCTGACCCCACGAGGTAATACAACCAAGCAAAGGTTTTTATAAAATAGATTAAGTGGGTTAGAATATTGTCTTTATTATTTGGTTCTGAGATTATTGTATTGGCACCTTGTAAATTGTGATTTTATTATTATATAAATCCGATTGGATATTAAGGCCTTAAGAGTCATGCTTTACTTACTGGCTGGCTCTTAGGTGCTATTTAGATGAATGATTGTGAGGGTGTGTAAAGAGTTGCATGCAAGCGAGATGTAGCTTGCTGGGAGAAAATAACAAAAACCCGCCAGAGCTTAGTATTGAGGCCAAACGGTACCGGCTCAAAAATGTGGCCCAGAGGGAAAGCAAGTTTGTGGGGTGGATTCTTTCTTTTCTTTTCTTCTTCTTCTTCTTCTTCTTCTTCTTCTTCTTCTTCTTCTTCTTCTTCTTCTTCTTCTTCTTCTTCTTCTTCTTCTTCTTTTTTCTTTTAATAATTCCAGCAACAGTGGGGGCTATTACAAAAGCTATTGCCTACTGTGGAATATGTTCCAGCTTGGCTGTCTTGTCTGGCTTCAGTGGGAGAAGACGCACCCAGCCCTGCAGAGACTTGATGTGCTAGGGTGGGGGAATACCTAGCAGGGGCCTTCACCCTCTCAGAGAGGGGGAAGTGGGTAGGGAGGAAGATTGAGGGAGGGGGTGCCCAGGAGAAGGAGCAGTGAGAAGGATATAAAATGAAAACACAAACCAACAACAACAACAACAACAAAAAACAAAATAAAAAAAGGTATATGCACCACATTCCATCTACTCTATTCCTAGAGCCTTGAAACAAGGGGGTAAAGCGTGCTCAAGCCAATAAATGATGCATTTTTCCATGGTAGGAAGGCCAAATATTCATTCTATTAGCCCTGGTACATCTAGGAAGAGCTGGACGATTGGCTATATCCAGCGCAGTTCCATTTGCTTCTTGTTGAGTTACAGAGTGCATGTTTGAACAACAGAGCATTTTCACAGCACTTATGAAACTGTAGGTTCTAACCTCAGCCACACACACATATGCATAATTGGGAAACAAATTACTACTTCAGAATACATACTGTTGGACAACTGGGTAATGTATGCAAACCAGAAATACAAGAGAAATTATATAGCTGTGGTATGCATGAATCTGAGAAAGGAAGTTTGAAGCTAGGGATAGTGGCATGTGACTGAAATCTCAGTTATCTATGAGGCTGAGACAGGGGGATTGAATTTGAAGCCTGATTGGGAAACTTAGTGAGATTCATCTCAAAACGAAACAGGAGTGTGTGTGTGTGTGTGTGTGTGTGTGTGTG
>NW_022196905.1:82087745-82109855 GCF_008632895.1 Mastomys coucha
GAGAGAGAGAGAGAGAACTTGGTTCTGGAAACTGACTTGGCTTGAACTTAGTTTCTCCTTCCTAAGCTTAGTGCTGTTATTGCAGGCATAAACTTCCATGCCTAGTAACCTGCTTTTTAAATACAAAACTCAAGATTTATTTATAAATATCACAATCATTTTTTACTACTTTTTAATAATAAAGCACTCTTAGGAATGCACTGTCCATCTTAAGAAACAATCTATTAACCTCTGAGGTGGTAAAACCCAAGCTTTATCACAACATCATCATCATCATCATCTCTCTCTCTCTCTCTCTCTCTCTCTCTTCTCTCTCTCTCTCTGTCTCTCTCTGTCTCTCTCTCTCTCTCTCTCTCTAGCTCTCTCTCTAGCTCTCTCTCTCTCTAGCTTTCTCTCTCCTCTTGTTCTCAAATATAGAGATTTAAATTATGCTCAGAAGCAGTATTTCTTTTAATTATGTTCTAATATAGTGTCATCTTTGAGATAAATGTGGTTTTGGTCATGTACAGACAATGGGCTCAAGTTCCACTTTTAATAAGAAGCACTCTGCTGAGGAAGACCACACTGCAATTGTCTTCAGACAGCCACACCCTCCTTCAGGCTGTATGGGTCACAGTGCTATAAATACAACTAAAATTGCAGGCAGCATTTTAGAAGAAAATGCCTTCTCTAGGAATGTTAATTACAAATTTAAAATGATTTTAAAAAAAAAGACAACATAGGGACTAGGAATCTGTTGACTAGTTCCAGGATTGGCTGAAAATCTCTCACTCTTTTCTAGTATACAGTCTGTACATTCTTGAAATCTGTGATTTCGAAGCATAAATTCACTGCCTGCCCAATGCTTCATTTCTCAGTAAAAGAAATGCCAGTGGTTCACATTTGAATATACAACTAACTGATGGCCACTTGTGAATCCACACATTCACACAAGGGTATTGGGCTAGTGTGACCACATTATGATCAACTTGTTAAGGAAACATCATCTTGCCAGATACTGATAGGTATATAGTCTGTTACAGTGATGCTGATCACAGAACTGTGGAATAGACTTAGTCTAATTGCTTTCCTAACATGCCTTCTGTGTCCTCATGATCATTGTGGCTCTTTCCCTCAGTGGATCACTGTTTCCTCTCTATCAAATTATGCTGTGCAGTATTAAAAAAAATTACTAGCACACAGCTGTGTGTATAGGTACTTCTAAGTTGGCCCTTCCACATAGAATTTGATAAGTCTGAAATCATGGCATCCAAGTAGCTAGATTCTCACTTGCAGATTCTGCTGAGGAAGAATGGGCCTTTAGCTTCTTCACTGCAGAGTCACTGTGGACTGCTCCTTGAAAACCAGCTAGAGTCTACAGCCATACCACCCTAAATCCTCCCGATCTTGTCTGAAAACCAGCTAGAGAGAAAAAGATGGAGTCCATATTACTTGTCATTTCTGACTTGCAAGAAAGGCCTAGGTAATCTCTCTCTCCCTCTCTCTCTCTCTCTTTCTCTCTCTCTCTCTCTCTCTCTCTCTCTCTCTCTCAGTTATACAACAGTGTGGCACATTGGAGGCCATCCTGTGCTGCATCTGCTACAATATAGTGGTCACACTTTACCTCAGGGAATTATTCCAAGATTCTTGGTGAGTGTGCAAAATACTGGATAATAGAAAACCCTGCATGTGCTTTGTTACACACACAGATGGATCATTAGCTTTCTCCTCCCCATCTAACTGAAGCATCTAACCTTGGCATATCTCAGTTGCCAGCATTATTACTCTCATGCTTTGGCATCATTATTAAATAAAACATAGATTGGGTAAACACAAACACTGAGATACCACAGTGGTCATTGTGCTAGCCTATAAGGCTACAAAGTGACCAATGAGTAGGTGGTATACACAGCCGAATATCTTCACATCATAGGTAGGATGGAGGAGGATGGCTAAAGACACCTTACTACTCTGAATAATGTGCACTTTGAAGTTAATGAGTTACTTATCTCCCAGAATTTTCCACTTAACATTTTTTGACAATGTTGACTATAGTCAGAAGAAGCTGGGGAAACTGACCATGAGTTATATTCTCAAATAAATAAATGAGTTATATTCTCAAATATATTCTCAAATAAATAAATGAGTTATATTATCAAATAAATGTTATATTCTCAAATAAAGATACACTTACCAAATGCAATGCAGAAGAAAGACATCCATTGCCTCTGTTGGCATGCCACCTAATGGTTTGTATATGCTTTGCCCTGGGAGTGGCACTATTTGGAGGTGTGGCCCTATTGGAGTAGGTGTATCACTGTGGGTGAGGGCTTTAAGACCCTAGTCCTAGCTGCCTGGGAGCCAGTATTCTGCTAGCAGCCTTCAGATGAAGATATAGAACTCTCAGCTCCTCCTGCACCATGCCTGACTGGACACTGCCATGTTCCCTCCTTGATGATAATGGACTGAACCTCTGAACCTGTAAGCCAGCCCCAATTAAATGTTGTCCTTACAAGAGTTGCCTTGGTCATGATCTCTGCTCACAGCAGTAAAACCCTAACTAAGACACACACCTATCAACTTTGTCCTCTACCATGTGTTCCCCTTTTTTCTATAATAACACTGAAGATGGACTACAATTTTCCATAACGGACCACTCTCCTCACATCTGTTAACTCAGCAAATGTCACCAGTAGTGAGAAACAGACTCATTTCTAAAGGGAATTTGGTCCCTTGCCAGGACACCAGGCAGTGTTTTCTACTCGTTTCTTCCAGTATGTGTAGACTACATGAGATGTGAGACTGGACATGTTGAATTTTATAAATTAAGCCCCACAACTTTAGAAGTAGAGTCTGGCAGAAGAGTCTTAAGAAGAGCAAACCAACAATTCCTTAATACACTGTGGTAGGTGCTTTGCTCCTCAGCTCTTCTGTCTACCCTTACTAAAATCATCCTTCAAAGAGAGATTCAGTGGGTCATTATCAGAGTTACAGGTGACTTGCTCTGCCATGTTCGTTATTTTCCTTATAATATTTTCCCTCCTTCTAGTTTGGGTCTTCCATTATTTGTTAAGAATAATAAAACCTGAAACTCTACTTGTTGAAAACATTGCCTCTGAAGATACGTGCTGTGGATATGGTCCACTTTAGGACCAACTGCAATAGTTCAAGACTTTAAAAAATGGCACATACTTCTCATAAACTCAAAATACAAATTCAAGATCACATACCTTCTTCCTACCCATTTTTTTTTAGATCATTGGGTTCCCAGAGTAATGAGCCAAATAAGGTATCCCTTAAAATAGTTCCTTACCTGGCCATTTAGTAACTAACTAAATAAAGCACTGCAGTCATTCCTGAGTTCTGAGATTTCAGTACCAAAGTTCTAGACATTCTTCCAGGCTGGAGATGAACATACTGTTCCCCAATACCCTGGTCTATAAAACTTTGGACTCTACACTTCTCTCAATTCCAACACAATGGACTAGGGACATGGTCATATTTTCCTGGCTCTGGATGGCTCTTCTGCTGGGTCGTAGTAGTGGCTAAGGAACACATACAGACATGAATCTAAGAAATGGACCAGGAAGAATGCTAACTACCACAGGAGCTCAGAAGTCCATGTGTTTGTATTTCTATACCCACACTCTGTATTCTAAGGGTAGATTATACTGAGATTTTGTGACATCAGAAATAGAAATGAACCTTTAAGACTCTATAGTGAGTTCATGCTTAGAGATGAAATAAGGCACTGTCACTCTACAGAGACCCTGTGCAGAAGCAGCTGTGATCGCCTAGGACCTGCCTCTGTCCTCGTCTCCTGTTACCTCTGCTGTTTTCTCTATGTACTACCCTTGGATTGTTCTCTTGGCTGCTCCTCTGGCATCATCCTGCTCAGTCTCTGAAAATGTTCCAATTCTTGGCTTTGGCTAGCTCTCTACTTGTGGACTGGACCTGACACCAGCTCTAGTTTTCCTGGGCAAATCTGGCAAGGCCCACTGTTTTGACCCTGGGTAGCCCTATGCCACCTGATGGGATTCTCAAAACTAGCTTTGAGAAGCAGGGAATAGGGGATGGAGAGATGGCTCAGCATTTGCTACGCTTGATTCCTGTCATCCATGTGGCAACTTACAACAATCTGTAACTCAAGTTTCGGGAACTTCAACATCTTTTTCCAGCCTCTGCGGGTACAACATGTATGTAGTACATAGACATACATGTAGGCAAACACCCATAAACATAGAATAAAAAAATTAAGACCAAGGAAAAAATTGAGGGTTTAACCATTTCATGCTTTAATGTCTCTGCTAACACTTGCTAATTGTCTTGCCTTTTGCCACATTTTAGAATATATATACTAATCTTTTTTGGTTTTATTTACTTAACTTACTTACTTACTTACTTACTACTTACTTATTTACTTACATCTTGCAAATGGATATTTTTCTGCCTGTCTCTGCACTCCAGGTGCAAAGAGGGCATCAGATTCCACTGGAATGAACTTGCATATTGTTGTGAGCCACCACATGAGTGCTGGGAATTGAACCTCGGACCTCTGGAAGAGCAGTCAGTATTGTTAACCACTGAGCCATCTCTCTGGAATATAAGTCCTGATATTAAATTCAGTGACTAATTAAGTAACAAAGGAGAAGGAAGAATTATTAATAAATAAGAGTGAACATAGTTCAACAATTTTGAGTGAGTCTAGGAAGATACTCATATTAGTGAGTGTTGACCTTTTCCTGGGTCACCAATTCAAATGCTAATCCTTTGGAAACAGATACACCCAAATGTATCTGACATAAGAGCATTCTTTCATCCTATCAAGTAAATATACAAGATTAACCATCTCAATAAATGACAAATTGATTATCCCCAGAGTCACTGTATCCCCAAGTTTATGTTATTTGTTAAGTGAAGCTGTGACCAACTCCATCTTCCCTGGGAAGATCTTCCCATCCAGCCCTGAGCAGGGTTCTGTCAAGCTGCCCCTCAGTTTATGGAAGTGCCTGAGGATGCCTAAGCCCCAGCTTCTCCACTAGATCTTCTTGGCAAAACAAATGTTTATTGTAATGATAAAGACTAAAAATAGATAATAAACTACTTAAGAGGAGAAAAGTTCTCTGACCTAGATTTACCTTCCTGATGGTTCCTACTGAATTTGGAACAATCTAGATGAGCTCATTATTATAATTAGAAGCAAAGCTTGAAGCTTTCCAGCCACCAAGATGCTTCATATAATGGGTGTCTCTCTAGATGCCACCAGTTTTTGATGAAATAAGCTTAGACTTTCAAAAACATAGCCAGGGTTTCAGGAAGTCTGCCATAGTCATCTACTTCTCTAGTGATTTCTAGGGGACCATTCAGTACTTCCTAGATATGCTACCAATCAAACTTGACTGTCTCTTTTCAATATTTACAACCAACCTGGGTTCCAAATGTTAATTGCAAACTTCTTGCATGCCACATCGTGTCATCTCATCTTTTGAGTCTCTGTCATATATATATATATATATATATATATATATATATATATATATATATATATATATGACCATAGATCCCATAGTTAATTCTCCAAATGTCTAGGTCCCTAACTGCAGTATTTCACAAAACTATTGAATGTGAAAGGGACAAGAGAAGCACCCTTTGTAAGACGGCATATCAATCCTCTAGCCACTTAGCTGCTTTCTCCTCCCTCTGCTGCAAGGTCTCCCAGTAGTTGATAAAAAGCATACTGTGTTCACAGAGCTCAGTTCCCTCCCTCCACTTGGCCCCCACTCCTTCCTAGAAAGATGCCCTAGTGTTCGACCCTTTTCTGTGCCTTCCTCACTTCTCTTATACTGCTTAGATCACACAGGTATCCACTCCCTTCCATCCAGAACCCCACCCCTTATCTTACAGAAGTCAAGAGTCCTTCAGGACCTCTGTCATGCTATACATGGGGGTTTCTCTTAATGTTCTCCCACTTCAGGGTCTCATCATGACTGCTTCTAGTTATGAGCTTATAACTTTCCTGATAAAGTTCTTCCAAAGGGTAATTTAGCCTCAGCTTCCATTCTGCAGACGAGTATACATCTTTTTAAATAGTACAGGTTTTGTTTCTAACATAGTTTTATCAGCAGTGGATAAGTTTGGGTTCTATAGGAACTAAACACAGCGCATTGTGGACTCCGCAGTGAGATTGTTGTTCTGTTGTGTTGATATTTATGTCTCCAAGTATAGCTTTTCTGACTCTTAAAATTACAGGACAAGGGGCTGTCAGGGTGACTAGGCATGGAAAGGTAATTGCTTGGTGACTTGAGTTTGATCCCCAGAACCCACATGGCAGAAATGGAGAACCAATTTTATATCATGTGCCATGACATAAGTACACATTAAATAAATAAATAAATAAATAAATAAATAATTGTATGTATGTGATAAAATTTATTTTAATTATAGATAGGAATACTTCATGTCTTAAAAGCTTCTCCTTTCCTATCAGTATAGTCAAAGATATGAGTATCCATTGCCTCCCAGAGAAATCATAGCTCTAGAGAATTCACAGCGCCTGGTATTTTGACCAGTAGGACCCCACAGGATGGTAACAGTGTTTAGTAGCGTATTTCTCAAGCTTTATGGTACCAATCTTCAAATGACACTGCACGAGATGCCCACAATGTCTCCAAAATTCATGATTGATGTGATTATTACACTAATTTTTCAAAGGAAAAAAAATCTAGAAAAAAAGGTACTTTCAACTCTCAAAAGAGAACAAAATCATAAGAATTTGGGGCATCCACATTCAGTTTAAAATGACCTCACAATTCTTCCTAGAAGGTGGATGTGTATCCTACTTTATGGTAAAAAAAAACTTAAGAACATACTGGCAGAGCAGATCTTGGGCACAAATTTTGTAGCCAGTCCCACAACACCCAGAGGAAGTTCCACTTCCAGGTGCTCTAACATGCCCAGGATCAAAGGATCAGAGGTGAGGAGGATACAACATCTGTCCCAACACTGAGAGTAAATGGGACCAATGGGACCCAGGCACTCAGGAACTCTGCCAGCCCAGTGGAATGGGATGCTTCCTGTCTGTCTGTGTCAGTACTCTGAGCAGAACTTGGGCACAAATTTTGCAGCCAGTCCCACAACACCCAGAGGAAGCTCCTCCCCTGGGAGCTCTAATGGGCCCAGAATCACAGGATCACAGAAACAGCTTGACTCTGAGGAGTTCTGACACAACAAGGATCACAGGAAAGAGAGGCCCCAGTTAGATTTAGCCAGGGCAGGTAGCACTAGAGATAACCAGATAGCGGGGGTGCGGTGGGGGGAGGCAAGCATAAGAATATAAGCAACACAAACCAAAGTTACTTTGCATCATCAGAACCCATTCTCCCATCATAGCAAGTCCTAGACACACCATTGCACCGGAAACGCAAGATTCAGATCTAAAATCACTTCTCATGATAATGATACAGGACTTTAAGAAAGACATAAATAGTACCCTTAAAGAAATACAGGAGAACACAGGTAAACAGCTAGAAGCCCTTAAAGAGGAAACACAAAAGTCCCTTAAAGAACTACAGGAAAACACAATCAAACAGGTGAAGGAAATGAACAAAACCATCCAGGATCTAAAAATGGAAATAGAAACAATAAAGAAATCACAAAGGGAGACAAGCCTGGAGTTAGAAAACCTAGGAAAGAAATCAGGAGTCATAGATGCAAGCATCACCAACAGAATACAATAGATAGAAAAGAGAATCTCAGGGGCAGAAGACACCATAGAAAATATTGACACAACAGTCAGAGAAAATTCAAAAAGCAAAAAGCTCCTAACCCAAGACATCCAGGAAATCCAGGACACAATGAGAAGACCAAATCTAAGGATAATAGGTATAGAAGAGAGTGAAGACTTACAAGGTAATGGGCCAGTAAATATCTTCAACAAAATTATAGGAAAAAAAACCTCCCCCAACCTAAAGAAATAGATGCCCATGAATATACAAGAAGCCTACACAACTCCAAACAGACTGGACCAGAAAAGAAATTCATCCCGTGACATAATAAAACACCAAATGCATTAAACAACAACAAAAAAAAAGAATTTTAAAAACAGTAAGGGAAAAAGGTCAAGTAACATATAAAGGCAGGCCTATCAGAATTACATCACGGGCGGTGGTGGCACATGCCTTTAATCCCAGCACTAGGGAGGCAGATGCAGGTGGATTTCTGAGTTTGAGGCCAACCTGGTCTACAGATTGAGTTCCAGGACAGCCAGAGCTATACAGAGAAACCCTGTCTCGAAAAAGCCCCCCCCCCCCAAAAAAAAAAGAAAAGGAAAAGAAAATTACACCAGATTTCACACCTGAGACTATGAAAGCTAGAAGATCCTGGGCAGATGTCATACAGACCCTAAGAGAACGTAAATGCCAGCCTAGGCTACTATACCCAGCAAAACTCTCAAATACCATAGATGGAGACACCAAGGTATTCCATGACAAAAGTAAATTTACACAATATCTTTATACAATTCCAGCCCTACAAAGGATAATAGATAGAAAATATCAACATAAGGGGCAAAACTACACCCTAGAAAGAAGAAAGTAATCTTTCAACAAATCCACACAAACCTAATTCCACATCTAACAACAAAAATAACAGGAAGTAACAATTACTTTTTAACATCTTAATATGAAAATTAATATTACCAACATATACTAGTTGATTGAAATAAAAAATATGAGGAACTAGAAATTTGTTACCCAATGGTCTCTCTAATTTGGTAATTGGAGAAATAAGTCCAACATTGTACAATCCATATACACTCTCTGCTTGTTTGTACCTGACAGTGTCTTGCTGTGTACCACATAATGGTCTTGAAATCTTGCTTCTCTTATCTCAGCCTCTCTACTAGTAGGATTGTTCATTTGATGTTTTTACAGTATACTATGGTTTTCAGAATGGCTTACATATTTCAAATGTATTTATACAGCCAGAAGAAAGGTAAACAATTAACTTGGGAGGTGGCTTGTAAGAGAACAACAAAGAGTGAGACTGAATGCTTTGCTTGGCGTTTGTAACCATTGTATCAAGTTTGAAGAAGAGAACTTTATAAGTTACTTTTTATCTGAGATAAATGCTTTTCAAAATCATCACAGCCAATGAACCAGATTCTGACCCTGTCCTAATGTCTGTGCCACCCTCCAAGCAGAACCATCGTTCATTGTAACAGTTGGTGAATGACTTCATGGATAGACCATCTTAATATACACACCATTCCATAAATGAATGTAACCTGTTCTCTGTCGGCTAAGAATGAAGACAATCTCTCAAGTCAAATAGCTTTGACCATAGAAGGAAATCTGTATCCAAAAATCGTGCCTACAATTCATTCCTTGGCACAGCAGAACTGTCAAGAGTAGCTTAGCTACTATGGAGGTAAAATCCTTTGGTGATGTGAGGGTCATTGAAGTACAGCCTTGTTACAATGAAGTCCAATGTCTAAAATTTGTTCTTATTTTGGGCTTGTACCACAGTAAAAGCCAAGATTTTAAGCTCTACTAAATACAAAAGAGAGAAACAAAAAGACTTTATATATTTATGTTCATTAAAAAAATACTAGAAGTGATGTATTATTTTAAAATATAGAGTTAGTATGTTTGGAATTCTTTAAAATTTATATTGAGAAAAATGTATATATTTTCAGTATTGCTGTAGACAAGCATCTACATAAGACTGTTCGATTGATTGTTGTTTTATATCAAACAACTTTTATAATACTCATTTTTATTGTTATAATATTTTATAAATTTTAAAGAATATGACAAAAAAAGGTATTGTAGGTATTGAGGGGGTATCTCTGGGAGGAGTTGGGGTATAAAAGGGAAACAAGAATGTGATGTAATTCTAGTTACTTAAAATATGTTTTTTAAATATTAACAAATCCAGATAAATTGAAATCTTATATCTTTCCTCATCATAATGCAATAAAACTTAAATCAATAAAAATAAGAACCTACTGGCAATTTTCCTATAATATTATGCACCTGTTTTTCAAAAAATTGTGCCTCTGTTCATCTAGAAACCCAAAGTCCCAGCAACTCACGAAGGGAAGTTCTCTTATTTAAACCATTACATTTCTAAAATTATCAGCTATTCTGGTGAAGTACAAGAACTATTCCTACTACTGTTATTTATAGAAAAAATAATTAATGAGTATGTGATCTCCTTCCCATGTCTCAGGTACTGCAGTGGGTGCTGCTTCTGTAATGTGGCCAGAAGAGAGTAAAACCTGGTGTCTGGCAAGCACATAGCCTGAGGAATGAAAGGTGTCTGTCATTTTACCTCAACTTAAAAGCGGTTGATCAAAAGACTAGTTCTTATCTTCATCTTATAGACAGAAACCGAGATGTAGCAAAATTAGATAAGTGTGTGTTTATGCGTGTACGTGAGTGTGTGTTTGCATGTGTGTATGTGTGTGTATGATGGCCAGAACAGGACACCAGGTGTATTCCTCGATCTCCACCTTGTTGCCTTGAGATAGCATCTCTCACTGAACTAGAAATTCACTGGCTTTCATGATCTTCATATATCTCTTTCCCAATGACAGGGTTACAAACACATACAGCCGTATTCCACTTTTCATGTGGATGCTGGGGATTTGACTGAGATCCTTATGCTTGTTGGGCAGGCACTCTTTAACAACTTAGCCATCTCTGTAGCCCTCATCTGAAATGTTCTAAGTCATGCAACTGAGTCTTGAAGGCCAAAGCTCCTACTACTCCTAAGACAGACCCACAACGGTAGAACACACTAGCACGACTTTATTCTGATAATGCCTGTGAGACATCAAAGGCAGACACACAGTGTTCGATCTTTCTGAAATCTCTCTGAATATGTAACTCTCAAGGCTCAAGATGTTCTAATGATGCATGAAGAAGACACAACTGAGTACGATGTGAGACAAGTCTCAGCTTATGGGGGAGGGGGAGAGAATAGGGGATTGTTTTAGTTTGGGTTTTTTTTTTTTGTTTTTTTGTTTTTTTCTTATTTTATTTATTTTATTTTTCGTTTTTCTTTTGGAGGGGAACCTGGGAAAGGAGATACTGTAAATAAAGAAAACATCTAATACAAAAAGAAGAAGTCTCCTTCTTTATCTTTTGATTCATCAGTTACAATTCTGCAGACTCCTACCTTCCTGCACTAACAAACACTCTGGCCCTCACATTTTATTTTGCATGGTTTTTAAATGTTTTTAAATATGTGTATCCTTAAGTCTTTTGGTGTTTCATAGCGGCATCTTTTAAAACTGAAGATTAAAATGTTCTTCCAAGGTGGGTTTAGCCTCAGCAAACAAAAACCCAAATTATAGAACACATAGTTAAATTTGAAATTCAGATGAACAATAAATAATTTTTTAGTATAAGTATGTCAATGCCATGGCTGGTGCATACTTACTTTGAAAACAGAACCAGTCTCCTGGAGCTCAGATTTTACTGGATGCCTTGTATTTTATCTGGCAACCCTGGTCTCAGGACACAGGCTTAAATCACGAAGCCGCTACTTTCATTCTGTGTACTGGTCATTTCAGGGCACTGTGAGAAATGAACACTTGTTCCAGTCTGTTTGGAAGTTTCAGAGCACGCCGCTTCAATCCCTGCACAGCTTGCTGGGTCCCCTATAGTTATTTGCCATTACAGAGATTTGCAGCATATGTGGCCCTTGATCTGAACTATAGTCAGCTCAAAAACCTGCCTGTGATACTCTGTTATTTTCTGCTGTGCTGAAGCCAAGGTAATTATGGATTTCTCTGGAGGAAAGCACATCCATTGATTTTAAGTTGTTTGGGGGAAGGTTAATTTAATGTAAGTTTCCTCCTGCTGCAATGACTGCTACTTTCTTTGAGTCTACACAACAGCAGGGTAGCAGACAAAATGTCTTTTGTTGAGAAGTCAGTGGCTCTTTGCCTTTTGGGTTTGTTTAGCTTTAAGGGGGAAATTTTGGGAAAGGGGTTGGTGGGAAAGGAGGGAAGCTGGTAGAAACTTGAGGCAAAGTTTTGTAACCTTAGGTCACTGGGCTTCTGAAGGGCAGGTTAACTCTTGGTTTGGGGATTTTATTTGCCCTCAAGAACCCATCTGAGCTGCCCACCACAGGCTAGACAGAAACATGAACGCCCTTCTGTCACTCCGCTGATGTTGGCTCTCGAGCCTTCCTCAAACCAGCTCCACAGGAAAGTGTAATATTTGAACTTTTCACTCTTGGTTTCTTTTATTAGACAGCAGTGAAAGTCATCCTTGTACTAGATGCTGAAGAGAAAGATGTAAACCCCGCTAGTAATTAGCATTTGTGTCATCCTGTCCTGTTTAACAAAGTTTCTTGAAGGGATTCTTTTCCCTTAACCCACTTGTCTGTTGTTGATACATATTTAAAAAATCAACGATAAGGATAATAGAAAGGATGGGTTGAGGAAGACCACCCAGGGAAAATGTTTTTATATGCCATTAAATACTTTCCGGTCTTTAAACTCAGCTTTACTTATGACATGAACAGACTAGAAGTGAATCTCTCAAAACTTGAGTGAGAGAGAGTGGAGAAGGAGGGAGGGAGGGAGGGGAAGAAGGAGAGAGAGAGAGAAAGAGAGAGAGAGAGAGAGAGAGAGAGAGAGAGAATAAGAACCTGCATATGGCCTTTTCATAGAAGTTGTAGAGAAATCTGTATTTTATAACATTTTAGCTACATCTTAAGTTGTTTTTCCATAAATACATATGTTTGAAAACAGGGATTTATTTTAAGAAGGAAGCCTGTAATTAAATCTGTGCTCTACTCTTCCCTGATGCTCTATAGTCAAAGCATTATCCAAATGCCAGAGAACCTCAGCGCACAGCAGCCAAACTGGGACCATCAAAAGCTGTTTTAGACTTTGTTTTTTGGAGTAGTGCTGAGAGTACAATAAACTTAACAGAAGATACAGCGATTTCTCCTATTACATTCTGCCTTACACACATATAGCTCACCCCACTATCAACATCGCCTGGGTGCTGTTAATCCTCTACCCCTAAATGAAAAGGCAGGAATATAGTAGAAGAGAATGATAAATGAGTCTATGAATAATTTTTTTATTTTGTCAGTAATTTCTGTATTGTTGATATGTATGTACACACATACACACACACATACACACACACTACACACACATACATGATCCCTGAGAATATATTTTCATAAAAATAAAACCTCTGCCATACTAATAAAACACTGGCAAACATTCTACATGGCCTACATTTAAAGATAGCCTCATTTTCAGGTTGCAAGTTGACCATTGTCCAAACCAGCTTCTAGTTGACAGTTCTATAAAGATTACCTAAACATACAGTCTCTTCACACATGTGTCATGGTGTATGAGGATTCACCAAGAATAGGCCATTGAAGGGATAAATGGAGACATGCACTATTATGGATGAGGTGATGAAATAAATATTTGCTAGGTCATGTGGATCCGTGGTTTATGTGTGGAAGGCAGATATACCAACCCTAATGAGCTTGTTGGTCCACTGCATGTCCACCAGACTGTGGGATGGCTTCTAGTAGGCTTCCACATCAGTAATATGAAGAACAATGCTGTATCCTTCCCTATGAGCACTGAGACTACATTAGAAAATCTGTATTAGGTGTCTATATTTTTAAAAACTACATAAAGAACTAAAAGGGAAAATTACTGTATTTACTGTCACTTTGTTCAAATATCTGATAAAGCCAGCTTGTAAAGAAGGACTTATTTTGCTTCATGGTTTGAAAACTTTAGTCCATCAGGGCAGGGAAGGAATGACAAACCAGAGAAGCCTACATCAACATGGTCAGCAAGCAAGTGGTTATAGAGTCAGGAGGACAGGACCACCCAGCTTCTTCTTTCTCTTGCTTTATTCAAGCTGGGCCCCCAGCCTGTGGACAGTACCATCCACATTTCGGGTGGGCCTTACCTCTACTATTACTGACACACGTGTCAATCATTTCCAGAAATGCCTTTGTTGATGCTCCTGGGGATGGGGTGTTACTAGTCTCTTCAGCATCTCTCAGTTCAATCAAGTTGACACTCAGTTAACTACCATGATTTTAATAGTAGCATATAAAAGACATTTCTTTTCTCTATGTAAGTTGATAAATATGATGTATTGTCACTAAAATGAGTGGATGGTTATTACATGGCCCTAGTGTTTAATGACCTTGCTCCCAGTAGAGCCTGCATAGCTAGGCAATTTCAATGTCATGATCAGTGCCACCAAGCAGGCTCAGAAGAGTAAAGCAGGCCTTATTAAGAATACCCAGCTTTCTCAGCCCAACTCAAAACAGTCTTTCCATGTATAAATACCCATTGCCTGCTCACAGTGTTTCTCAGTGTCTGGTTTTCCTATCATGTTCTGGCGACAGTCCTGTCATATGTAGGACATCAGGCAGCATCCCTGCTCTCTATCTTGGCAAGAAGCACAAACTCCTGTCCCAGCTGTGCTGAGACAAATGTCTCCAGATGTAAAATGGTTTCTTTCAGGGGCAAAGTCACCCCTGGTTGAAAATAATTGCTCTATGCCAAGGTAGCTATGCCCAAAGTATAATGAAGGCAGCCCCTTGAGGTGTTGGTTTAAAACATGGGTACCTGGCAGACCTTCACAATTCAGCAGAGTTGAAAGAAATACTAATAATCTGAAGTTTAGATGAGAGAGATCTATACCATCAGCTCTGCAAAATAAAATGCTTAAAGAAGAAGACCCATGGTTTCCACTCTGGAAGAGAGAGCAGGCAAGCCACATGTGAACTCTGTGTGCTTTTAGAAAAGCAATTAAAGCAAAAAGAGAGAGATTCTGGATGAAAACTGCAAAGACTTCCCATACTTATACACAGTGAGACCCAACTCAAAAAAAACATGTTTGCATTCATATTTATGCACACACACACACAAACACACACACACGCACATGCACTTAAAGAACACAAAATGAGTTTTCTCAGACTGAGCAAAGTTAGGAAAATTACCAAAGTCAATAGACATCAAACTGTGAAGTGCGAATGACACTGGGAATTTTTCTACTGGTTTGGAGTGGAAAGACAGATCTGTTCTGTGGAGGGAGTGTAGTCAAAGGCTGAAGTTCTATGAATTTTATTGTTCAAATCTAAGATGTATCCCCTCCCCCCAGTGTATCTGAGACAGTTTGAAATGAACCTGTAGCTCTAATTGGTATATAACAAGTGAACAAATGACTGTCCCTTTGTGATTACAAAACAGCCTACAATAACTTGTTCTCAGAGAACACTCCTGGTGTGCCTGAGCTCAGTTGCCTGCCCATTCCTCTGTCCTGTTTTCACTGTAAGAATGACACATAAATTGTTGCACAGTTCAGGGTTGTGAAGAAAGCTGGACAGAAGTTCATAAAATGAAGGAAGAGGAGATTAATATTTATACTTTGAAAATGGCCCTAATAGGGCCCTCTTCCATCTTACTATTGGCCCTGGGTTAAGAAGGTCTGACTAAGGTATTTAATAGCAACCTTAGGTCTTGTGTGAACGGATGCCACAGAGAAAATAAACTGTAGATTTTATCTTTAGTTCAAATTCTGCTTTTATACGAATACAACTGTTTGTCCCTGAAGAAGCCACATGCCAGACCTCTCCAAGCCTGTTGATTTAAACAGCTTCAGGTTACATTGAACTAAAGGAATAGTCATCCTTATTTCCTTCTTGAGAATGTATAAATAGTCTAGAAAATGAATGGAGGGGAATTTTTTTATTTACATTTGTTTGTTTGTTTGTTTGTTTGTTTTGTTCTTTTGAGACAGGATTTCTCTCTGTTGCTCTGGTTGTCCTGGAACTTGCTCTGTAGACTAGGCTGGCCTTGAACTCAGAGATCCATGCTGGGATTAAAGGTCTATACCATCATACCCTGATGGAAGGGAGTTTTTAGCAAGTGTGTTTTTAACACTGATTTGTCAGTCTGTGAATACTAAATGTCCTATCTAATTTTTAAAAGTCTTTTGTTTCTTTATCAGTTGAAGCTGTACTGTCTTTCTTGATGGATGAAAGAAACATAATCCCATAATTATGTTTTATAATCTGTCCCTGTCCCTAGCATGGTATGTGGTGCATACTAAAAGAATGATGCAGTTTAAGCCATACACAGAGGTAAAGGTCTATAGGCCCCGTGAGTTGGAAATAGAGCTAAGAGGGCTAGCATGTTTCAGGTCAGCCTGAGTTACAAAGCAAGTTCCAGGCCATCCAGGGCTATGGAGCAAGACCCCGTCTCATGGATGGGGTGAGGCTTAAGTGATATAATAAACAATTTATTAATCAGTTCCTTTCACCACTGTCTCCAAAGCACTTGACTTCTAAATTGCTATAAACAAGGTTGTCCAGTACTCCCGGGTCCCTGCCCATAGAGGCCAATGGTGCTGGGACTATCCAGATCTGTATTACACCATAAAGCAGTACCAGAAAGTCTGCCCTTTCAAACCTACTGCCCAGGCTGAATGCTCACTACCTCTTGCTTTCTTCAGAAGGGTCTCAGCCCAAAGCACACTGGTAAAGAGGACAAACATCCTACGGAGCTCTGAAATTCAGCCCCGACCAAACTCTACCTGTCTCTATCAGCAAAGTGTTATATATATTTCCAAGAGCAGGGTGGTGCTCTCAAAGGGGCTCTTTGCTAATTTTCCCATGATGCATCACAGGCTGCAGGGTAAATGCTGTAGCCTCTATTCTTAGACTATTGTCTGCTCCCAAGATGTCACTCACTACCTAAAAGCCTCATTCTTACCATCTATCTACGTTCCTCTTGTTTATTTGCACTGAAATGTAGACCAGTGTTCTTTCCCCTTAGCACTGCACAGTAAGGTTTAACAGAAATATTTGTAAGTTTAAAAGGGTTTTAAGAACTTATTTTTACAACTTGTTTCAGTTACCAGATTATGACGAGGTCACAAATGACCCTTGCTCCCATGGACACATAAAATTGCTCTGGAAGACAATACTCCTATCCAAAGTGGTTTAACAATGACATAACTTAATACTGTAACTTCAATGCTAGAGTCAGGAACATGGAGGAAAATTTGGAGAGGCATTCTGCACATGTAAAACAGCAAAGAAAATGAGAAAGTTCCTGTAAAGGAAGAGGAAGTGAGGAGATCCAACAGGGTGTATCGGTCAAAGGATAGGCAGGAAGAGGGGAGGGAGAAACTCGGAAATGTGATGAGTGCAGATAATGCCCAACAGGCTTCAGCAACTGGACCTGCTTGATCAAGATTTCCTCTAAGGGCCGTCTAGAGCAGTGGGCTGTACCATCCCATCTATAGCAGTGGGCTGTGCCATCAGGCAGTACAAGCAGCCTAATAAAGTGAGAGCTGCTACAGGCCGGACAGGAAATACTTTGAAGAGCACGTGGAAACAGAGGAACCTGAAGGCAGGAAACCCAGTAATCTAAGAGGAGTATAAAGGCCCGGAGTCGGTAGGTACTGGGAATAAGTGAGAGCTTGTAGTTTTATAAAGGTGAGAGGATGGAGGCAGGCCAATCTGTCAAAAGTATAAAATGCAGTAAAAGAGTCACAAACTGGTCTAGTTCTCCTTGAAAAACCCTAGAACACGTCTCTTCCTGTAGTCATCCCCAATTGTCTCCAGTGCCCCTCCCCATCCTATTAAAATCTGTACATAATATTGTGAACCCCCACAACTGAGAAACTGTGTGTTTTTTCAGATTTCCAAGTGAATGTCACGTAAAACCTCACTCCCACAACACTGACAATGTGGCTTTTGATATGCCAAGTTCACAATCTTGGCCTAGTCAGAAAGTGTCCAAGATAAGAGTCTATCTGCTTCACATTCTTACTATGTGCTCCATTTATTCTCAGTGCCATTAAAAATGTTCAGTGTTCGCTCCTGAATCAACCCTCTATTGTAGGTTCCAATGATGGGATCAATTATATGACTGCTTAAACCTCAAAGCTTTCCCTCACTAATGTTCTTACCAGTGGACATAAATAGGCAGGTCTTTTCTCGCTGGTTGAAGTAAACGCCTATGTTGTTCAAACCAGCATACTGTACATTCCTGTGTGATTTTATGTGTTTGATCATTGGGCAGATGGAATATCTGCTTTTCACATTGGTATCAATTGAACGTGGGCAGAGCAAACTCTGCCCAAAGCCGACCTGTTTTGTTGGGTAGAAATCAGGGCTCCCTGCCCTGAGACAGCACATTTCTTGGAAATGCTCATAGGATCTTCAGTTTCCCTTTTTGAGGTGTACAAGGAAAATATTGCCCTGGGGAAATATCAAAGGATTTCCTGACACTAGCCAAAGAAACAGGTGCACACATATTTGGTGTGATAAAAATGGGATCTATGGCAGTGGCCATGATCCAAGCACATCAATTCCCTGGCTCCGTAATTTCAGTGGTCCACTCAAAGAATTTCTATGTTCCATAATCACAGTTGCCATAATAAATTTGAATGTCTTTGTCTGGAATTCCAGTTCCTTCACAATCTGGCCTCAACCGACCTTTCCAATCATTTTGTGCACTACACCCATTTAAGATGTGCCAAGCTAAGCCATTTACTGCTCCTCAACCCAAGCCCTGCCTTTGTTTATATGCTTCACTCACTTTGTCTTACCCTATAATCCAAATGTCCTGAAAGTTGTGTTCATTCAGTAATTTGTGAAGGCATTTCCACCCCTAACAGAAGCCAGCTTCACCCCTCTTCCCTCACGGTCCTTTGTATACATTTATTCAATGCTACTTCTAGTTTCCCTCTGGAGTCATGGCCAGTAACCTTACCTCCAGACTCTACTTCTGGGCAATCTGTGCCTGCTTTGTCTTTGAGTGCGCCACCCTCTGGTACCTATGACATGGTGGAAAATATCCTTAGGCGAGTTAAGTTCATATGTAATTCTACCTCGCAATTTCACCATGATCAACTGGCCTAAGTTTTCTTGTGGTTAATTCTTAAATTGTAATGCTTTCTAAAGATGCGATAAGGGGCATAATTGCCTGAGCTCCACAAGATTAGTTTAATGAACTTTGTGATGTACATTAATATTAACATATCCAGATCTAAATGCCAAAAGAGCTGCTACAAGAAACAAGTTTTGGCCTTGCTGGAAAGATAATTTACTTCAATGCTATTATCTATGAGAAATCTACATATATACTATTATATGTGAGATCCCAAAAATCTCACCAGAAAATGTCTAGAAATAATGAATACTTTCATTTAAGTAAGAACATATAAAATGGCTTATAAACATCAATAGCATCACTATACTCCAACAACAAACACTGAGAAAGAGAGCTAGAGTTACCTCCACTGACAATAGCATCAAAGACAATAAAATATTTTGAAATAAATGTAACCAAGAAGATAAAGATCTCTGCAATGAAAACTTCAGATCTCTGAGAAAAACATTGAGAAAAAACACTAGAAGATGTCTTGGTAAAATTAATATTGAGAAAATGACCATCCTACAAGAACCGATTTAAAATAATCCAAATCAAATCACCGACAACACTCTACATTAAAAAAATAAAAATCTCCAAAACTTCATATGGAACCAGAAAGAGCCGTGATAGTCAAAGCCTTCTTTATAAAGAAGAGAAGGAATTAGTATGCTAGATTTCAAGATGAATTAATATATTATAACACTACAGTAAAAACACACAAGAACACACATGTAGAACAATGGAATAAAACTGAAGGACAATGGATAAGCACACATAATTTCAGTCATCTGATATTTGACAGAGGTCCAAACACACATTGAACAAAAGACAGAATCTTCAACAAATTGTTCTGTAAAATCTGGATGTCTATATAACGGAATGAAAATTAACTCCATGTGGGTCAACAAACCCAATTTGGAAGCAGAAACAGTAAATTGTTAGAAGAAGAAAACAGACACTCCTCTGAAAGATACCGGTGTAAAAAAGGTGTGAATAAGTCACTATTTGTTGTAGAATTAAAGCCAGCAGTTGGTAGGAGGGACTTCCTAAAGCTAAAAAGCTACTGTACAGCTGAGGAACCAATCAAATGAGTGAAGAAAAATCCCCAAGCATAGGAAAGAACCTTTGCCAGCTGGACATCTGATAGAGAATTAATATTTGGAATATACAAACAATTAAAAAAACTAAACAACCCAAAAATTATTCTAAACAGAGAGTTCTTCAAATAATAAATTAAGACCACAAAGAAATATTTCAAAAATGCTTTCACCATTAGGAAAATTCAAAAGACAGCAACTTTGAGATACAATCTCACCTTAGTCAGAATACCTAAGGTCAACAGAAAACCCAACTGTAAATGATGATAAGAATGTAGGGAGAGGGAAACCCTCTTTCTCTGTGGATAGGTTTGCAAACTGGTCTAGCCACTCTGGAAATCTGAGCCTTCAAAACGCTAAAAATAAATCTACTCTATGCTCAAGCTAGAACACTCCGTGGAGTGTCTGGAGGACACAGCATCTTACTCTGTGGACACTTGCTCAGCCGTGTTTACTGCTGTTCTGCTCAGAATAGTTAGGAACAGAAATAACCTAAATGTCCACCAACTGACAAAGAGACAATGAAATTGTAGCACACACCTGCAATGGAAGAAAACAAAATCATGAAAATTTCAGGTAAATGGTGGCAAGTATACATATGTATACATATATACATATGTTTATATATACACACACATATACACACACATATATGTGTGTGTATATGTGTATATATACATATATGTATGTGTGATATATAAATAAATTATATAGATTAAATACATTATAGATTAAAAATATTTTATTGAGTAGAGTAACTCAGACCAAGACAGAGAAACAACACACATTCTCTGTCATTTGTAGTTCCTAGCTCCAAATCTTCAGATATGAGTATTACAACCTGGAATCATCCCAGAAACCAGGGAAGAAAATCGGATCCATCATATGTTGGTGGCATGTGCAGGGAAGGGGGCTCTACAAAAGGTAATAGCGGGACGACATTAATGATGTGAAGGGAGACATGAAAAAATGGTGAGGGGAACTTTAATTAGGGTGTAGGTGAGGTCAGTACAGCAGGAGAGGATAGGAGAAAGGAAAAATAACACTGGGATACTTGAAAGACACAAGGAATTATTTTATATTTACCTACAGTTACATATAATAATTATACATAATAACTATTAAATATATATTTAAATAAAATCACACCGCTTGGGGTGATAAACCTGTTTCCAAGAGCCACATCTAACTATCTAACACTATCTAACAAATCTCCCAATGCCAGGCCTGAAAATCAACCTTTCAAGTTGTTGGTCAGGGGAGTCTAAAACTCCCACACAATATAATCTATTGCTGTTGTCTTTGCTTGCATCAAAGTACTTGAAGTCTTTAATGCTGGAGATTATATGTGCTTTGGTCACAATATAAAGCAGTAATATACATACACACAAGCAAATAACTGAAAATATTAGGCAAAAACACAGAAACATGAAGAAAAGGGTCAGTCATAAAAAAAAAATTAAAAAACCAAAAGTTAAAGAAAACCATCAGTTTTGAAAAACATTCCCCTCATGTGGTCCAAACTTTCCTCACAGCATCCTCCCTGAACTTCATCAGAGCCACTACACACCCCGCTGGAAAACTGGCATATAGCTGGAGAAACTTCTCAGGTGGACATGTCCACTTTTAGTGTAATTATGCAAAGAATCCATCTACAAAAATTCATGCTTCAGAACTGTTCAATCTAGTTACAAAAAATGTAAAATAATAATAATAATAATAATAATAATAATAATAATAATAATAATAATCTCAGAAAGTTTAAATCACATTTCTGCTTTTGTTTTGGGCCACATTCCTATCAGTCCTGGACCCCATGTGGCTCACAGGCTGGGGGATGGACATGTCTGTCGTGGGTTCTGGCTCTTTTTCCCTTCTTAGTATTTATACTTGGAAACCAGCCTGTAGTAACACCAGAGGAACCACAAAGGGACATCAAACGTGTCTCAGAGCCTGTGAATGATGCTGATAATCTTCAAGCCACTGGGGTTATATATCTGAGATATTCTATTCTTTTTTTTATTTACATGTAAATTTCTCCATTCCCAGTTTCCCCTCCAAAAAACAAAGAAACAA